>NC_068442.1:5779643-5982143 GCF_023373465.1 Oncorhynchus keta
AACACACCCCTCACAGCTTTCTTGAGGTTGCCGGATATACAGTTCTTCAGGTCTCATTGATAGGATAGTCTCGAAAGGAGCTCTTCCAGTTCACTAGGTATGTACGTTCGCCAAACAAAACAAAGAGAAATGGTGGTCTACATGCTCGCCAACAAAGTTTAATCATGACACTGCCTCGCTTGCCTCTTTCACCACTTCCTCTTTTCGAGACCTGGGGATCAGGGTCTGGTCCAGGGTTAGCATAGCATCCAGACATCTTCATCCAAATCAAGGTTTGTGACCGCTGTTCTGACGTCGGTCACAGGAAACAATGGTGGAAACTAGAGGTTGACCGATTATGATTTCTCGATACCGATTATTGGAGGACCAAAAATTGCCGATACCGATTGGTTGGCCGATTGTTTTATTTGTAATGATGACAATTACAACAATACTGAATGAACACTTATTTTAACTTAATATAATACATCAATAAAATCTACTTAGCCTCAAATAAAAAAGTAAACATGTTCAATTTGGTTTAAATAATGCAAAAACAAAGTGTCGGAGAAGAAAGTAAAAGTGCAATATGTGCCATGTAAAAAAGCAGTTCCTTGCTCAGAACATATGAAAGCTGGTGGTTCCTTTTAATAGGAGTCTTTAATAACTACAACCTAAAACTTCGTACCTGGGAATATTGTAGGATTTGAATTTCATATACCTTTGAATATTGGATGTTCTTATAGGCACTTTATTATTGCCAGTGTAACAGTATAGCTTCCGTTCCTCTCTTTGCTCCTACCTAGGCTCAAACCAGGAACACATCGACAACAGCCACCCTCGAAGCAGCTTTACCCATCAAAAGCCCTTTGCAAGGGGAAAAACTACTCTAAGTCTCAGAGCGAGTGATGTTTGAAACGCTATTTTAACACGCATCCCGCTATCTAGCTAGTCATTTCACATCGGTTACACCTGCATAATCTTCAGAGTTGATAGGCTTGAAGTCATGAAGAGCTGCTAGCATAACGCACGGAAGTGCTATTTGAATGAATTCTTACGCACCTGCTGGTGCCTACCATCGCTCAGTCAGACTGCTCTATCAAATCATAGACTTAATTATAACATAATAACACGGAAATACGAGCCTTAGGTCATGAATATGGTCAAATCCGGAAACTATCATCTCGAAAACAAAACGTTTATTCTTTCAGTGAAATACGGAACCGTCTAAATATTCCTGTCACATTGCACAACCTTCAATGATATGTCATAATTACGTAAAATTCTGGCAAATTAGTTTGCAACGAGCCAAGCGGCCCAAACTGTTGCATATACCCTGACCCTGCGTGCCATGAACGCAAGACAAGTGACAATTTCACCTGGTTAACATTGCCTGCTAACCTGGATTTCTTTTAGCTAAATATGCAGGTTTAAAAATGTATACATCTGTGTATTGATTTGAAGAAAGGCATTGATATTTATAGTTAGGTGCAGTCGTGCAACGATTGTGCTTTTTTTCGCAAATGCGCTTTTGTTAAATCATCCCCCGTTTGTCGAAGTTGACTGTCTTTGTTAGGAAGAAATAGTGTTCGCAACCAGACAACCGGCCCAAACTGCTGCATATACCCTGACTCTATAGCAAGAGAAGTGACACATTTTCCCTAGTTAAAAGAAATGCATGTTAGCAGGCAATAATAACTAAATATGCAGGTTTAAAAATATATACTTGTGTATTGATTTTAAGAAAGGCATTGATGTTTATGGTTAGGTACACGTTGGAGCAATGGCAGTCCTTTTTGCGAATGTGCGACCGCATCGATTATATGCAACGCAGGACACGCTAGATAAAGCATCTGCCTCTAACCCTAGGAAGCTCTTTGCCACCTTCTCCTCCCTCCTGAATCCTCCTCCCCCTCCCCCCTCCTCCCTCTCTGCAGATGACTTCGTCAACCATTTTGAAAAGAAGGTCGACGACATCCGCTGGTTCTGCTCACACTGCCCTACCCTGTGCTCTGACCTCTTTCTCCCTCTCTCTCCAGATGAAATCTCGCGTCTTGTGACGGCCGGCCGCCTAACAACCTGCCCGCTCGACCCTATCCCCTCCTCTCTTCTCCAGACCATTTCCGGAGACCTTCTCCCTTACCTCACCTCGCTCATCAACTCATCCCTGACCGCTGGCTACGTCCTTCCGTCTTCAAGAGAGCGAGAGTTGCACCCCTTCTGAAAAAACCTACACTCGATCCCTCCGATGTCAACAACTACAGACCAGTATCCCTTCTTTCTTTTCTCTCCAAAACTCTTGAACGTGCCGTCCTTGGCCAGCTCTCCCGCTATCTCTCTCAGAATGACCTTCTTGATCCAAATCAGTCAGGTTTCAAGACTAGTCATTCAACTGAGACTGCTCTTCTCTGTATCACGGAGGCGCTCCGCACTGCTAAAGCTAACTCTCTCTCCTCTGCTCTCATCCTTCTAGACCTATCGGCTGCCTTCGATACTGTGAACCATCAGATCCTCCTCTCCACCCTCTCCGAGTTGGGCATCTCCGGCGCGGCCCACGCTTGATTGCGTCCTATCTGACAGGTCGCTCCTACCAGGTGGCGTGGCGAGAATCTGTCTCCTCACCACGCGCTCTCACCACTGGTGTCCCCAGGGCTCTGTTCTAGGCCCTCTCCTATTCTCGCTATACACCAAGTCACTTGGCTCTGTCATAACCTCACATGGTCTCTCCTATCATTGCTATGCAGACGACACACAATTAATCTTCTCCTTTCCCCTTCTGATGACCAGGTGGCGAATCGCATCTCTGCATGTCTGGCAGACATATCAGTGTGGATGACGGATCACCACCTCAAGCTGAAGCTCGGCAAGACGGAGCTGCTCCACCTCCCGGGGAAGGACTGCCCGTTCCATGATCTCGCCATCACGGTTGACAACTCCATTGTGTCCTCCTCCCAGAGCGCTAAGAACCTTGGCGTGATCCTGGACAACACCCTGTCGTTCTCAACTAACATCAAGGCGGTGGCCCGTTCCTGTAGGTTCATGCTCTACAACATCCGCAGAGTACGACCCTGCCTCACACAGGAAGCGGCGCAGGTCCTAATCCAGGCACTTGTCATCTCCCGTCTGGATTACTGCAACTCGCTGTTGGCTGGGCTCCCTGCCTGTGCCATTAAACCCCTACAACTCATCCAGAACGCCGCAGCCCGTCTGGTGTTCAACCTTCCCAAGTTCTCTCACGTCACCCCGCTCCTCCGCTCTCTCCACTGGCTTCCAGTTGAAGCTCGCATCCGCTACAAGACCATGGTGCTTGCCTACGGAGCTGTGAGGGGAACGGCACCTCAGTACCTCCAGGCTCTGATCAGGCCCTACACCCAAACAATGGCACTGCGTTCATCCACCTCTGGCCTGCTCGCCTCCCTACCACTGAGGTAGGGAGGCGAGTTCCCGCTCAGCCCAGTCAAAACTGTTCGCTGCTCTGGCTCCCCAATGGTGGAACACACTCCCTCACGACGCCAGGACAGCGGAGTCAATCACCACCTTCCGGAGACACCTGAAACCCCACCTCTTTAAGGAATACCTAGGATAGGATAAAGTAATCCTTCTCACCCCCCTTAAAAGATTTAGATGCACTATTGTAAAGTGGCTGTTCCACTGGATGTCATAAGGTGAATGCACCAATTTGTAAGTCGCTCTGGATAAGAGCGTCTGCTAAATGACTTAAATGTAAATGTAAATGTATAAACTAGTAATATCATCAACCATGTGTAGTTAACTAGTGTCACGCCCTGGCCTTAGTTATTTGTTTTCTTTATTATTTTGGTTAGGTCAGGGTGTGACATGGGGGATTTATGTGTTTTGTCTGGTCTAGGGTTTTTTGTATGTTTTTGGGGCTATTGCCTTTCTAGGTAGTTTGTAGGTCTATGGTTGCCTAGATTGGATCTCAATTAGAGGCAGCCTGACTGGGAACCATATTTAGGCAGCCATATTCTGTGGGTACTTTGTGGGTGATTGTTTCCGTGTCTGTGTTTGTTTCACCACACGGTACTGTTTCGGTTATTGTTTTGTAGTGTTTCGGTAAATTTAAATTTAAAAACTATGGACACTTACCATGCTGCATTTCGGTCCGATCCCTGCTACACCTCTTCAGACGAAGAAAAGGAAATCAGCCGTGACAATTAGTGATTTTGATTGTTGTTTTTGATAGATAAGTTTAATGCTAGCTAGAAATTTACCTTGGCTCCTTACTGCATTCGCGTAACTGGCAGGCTCCTTGTGGAGTGCAATGTAAAGCAGGTGGTTATCCACTGCAGTGCCTTCTTGACATGAGATGGGTGAAGTAGGCAATCATTTTCACTTAAAACAGTTGTGTTTGAATTACACATTCTGTTCACATATGACCCCAAAGTGACCTGTCTGGCAATTTGTAGTGTATGACATTTCAGGAAGTAGTTTGGATGTATTGAACTACTTTGTTTTTTTAAAAGTAAACTATATTTTTCTTTTGCGCAGGTTTAGTGTAGCTTATCTTCTTCCATTGTAAAGTAATTGTTAGCTTAGTAAACTACATTTTTAGAGTAGCTTCCTAAATATATACACATCTTCTATAACCTATATAAATCATATCCTATGGCATATCTAAGGTATTATCATACTGATAATGAAATATTCAGATGTGTGAGGGCAAGCAGTAGAATGGAACAGGTAATTCTGTAACAATGACAACCATTCAAGGAATAAATGTGATTCATGGAAAATTAATCTGAGCTCCACCAACCCTCTGCAGGACTGATGATGAGGGCAGAAAGTGGGTCAAAACCACATGTTGCCTGCAGAACTGGGCTGAGATACGAAACCCTGAACAATCCTATGATATGAGTCCTCTTCACCAAAGGTTGATTAATTAGCATTGCTGAGTCGAGGCCAACAGCTCTGTCAACAATTGTGACTCATATGAACTAATACAAAGGGAAAATTCAACTAAACAGAAACTATATTTTAAAATAGATTCTCAGCTGTCAGTTGGTCTGTGGAGACTCAAACTTCAGTCGTGATGACTTTGACCTCCGAGGTAACCGACCATGGAAATTTCAAAGGAAGTACTACTTGCCAAACAGAGGCCGTCTACCCAAGCCAAGACAATAAGTGCAACATACATTAAACATTAGAGTGGTTCTGAATAGCACACCTCTTACAAAAGTTCAGAATAGTAAAGGAATTCATATTTTAAATCATAGCAGTGTTTAGCCTAGTGGTTAGAGCATTGGACTAGTAACTGGAACGTTGCAAGTTCAACCCCCCGAGCTGACAAGGTACAAATATGTTGTTTAGCCCCTGAACAGGCAGTTAACCCACTGTTCCTAGGCCGTCATTGTAAATAAGAATTTGTTCTTAACTGACTTGCCTAGTTAAATAAAGGTAAAAAATATATAAATAAAAGGGTGAGTGATTGAATATTCAATTGCCCAACATAGACACAGGAGCTCTGACCCTGCTTTCCCTCTGCTTTGCTTTGGAACCGCTACCATTTGCTTCTCTGCACCCTAGCCTCCCACTCCAGTCATTAAACAAAATGACAACCTCATTTGGCAAATCTACCATAACTCTATCCTCCTGATTCCTGCTTACAAGCGAAAACTCAAACATGAAGTACTAGTTAGGTGCTCAATACAGCAGTTGTCCAGAAAAGTGGATGATAAGCTACAGTTTTTTAAAGAAAACTTTAAGCTCGTCTCTCTTAACAACAAAAAAAGTGTCAATACTTTGCCCCTTGATAACCAGCTCACTTCAGTCGTAAAAGTGTTACATTGTCACTGCCCATATCACTGCATAATGCAAAAAATACACGAGAGTTCAGGGGCCTTGCTTTAAAAGTTGACCATTTTCACTGAAGTGTCCAAAACGTCTTTCAAACTGTCAGGCATTCCCTTGGCAGCAAGAGCCTCTCGGTGGATGCTGCAGTGCACCCAAGTGGCGTCGGGAGCAACTGCTTGCACGTGCATTACCGCTCTACTATGTCTCCCTGTCATGGCTTTTGCGCCATCAGTACAGATACCAACACACTTTGACCACCAAAGCCCATTTGATGTAACAAAGCTGTCAAAATATCCTCTCATGTTGTCCTGGTTTCCAGTGGTTTGCAGAAGAGGATGTCTTCCTTAATTGACCTCCCATAAACGTAACGGACATATACCAGGAGCTGTGCCAGGCCCGCCACATATGTTGGCTCATCCAGCTGTAACGCATATAATTCACTGGCTTGTTTGTGAAGCAGTAATTGTTTCAAAACATCTCCTGCCATGTCACTGATGCATCGTGAAACAGTGTTGTTCAATGAAGTAATTGTCTGTATAGTTTTTTGGGCCTTTTCCTCTGCATTGTTCCAGCCATATCCATGGCAGCAGGAAGAATTAAGTCCTCCACAATAGTATGGGGTTTGCCTGTCCAAGCCACTCGGTAGTTCACCATATAAGACGCTTCTAGCTCATTCTTATTAATAATGGTATCTGTTGCTTTTATATGTCTTACTGCTCAAAAAGGTCCCGTGGCTCATTTTTCGAATTGTCATGTTTCGTTTCTAAATGTCTGCGCAAGAGTGGAAGGCTTCCCGCGATTGGATGTTAATTATTTGACTAGGCTACCTATATTTGAAATTGTGTTGTTATTTCGCTGAACACTAGAAGCCATATTTAGACATTGCATATAAGAGTTAAGAGTTCCATTTCACGGCATGCTATTTACCGGTTTCTTGCGGTTATTTATCCTGGGAAAAGGGAATGGTTTTGGGCAGTATATCCTGGTGACTCTCGGATTCAACCCTAGCTGGGTATCAGGCAAGCAAGACATGATGACAAGTTTGATGATTTGTTCTCTAGCCTACCACGCAAAGGCAAATACATGCTTAGGAAATTGAATATCACAATTTAAGCCTTCTACCTGCCTTCTGGATCCTATCCCCACCACCTTCTACAAAACAGTTTTAATTGCATATCTGAAGTGAAAGCTATTGTTAATCACTCCCTGTTCACAGGCACTTTCTTCACTGCACTAAAGACTGCTATGGTGAAACCCCATTCTGAAGAAAGTTCATCTAGATTCTTCAGTTGCTAGCAATTTTCAGCCAATCTCCAATTTTCCATTCTTAAGCAACATTCTGGTTTAATTGGTTTTCAAACAGCTAAATCATTTATGTGCCAACTTAAAACAAAAATAATAATAAGGTATTTAAAAAAAATACAATGTGGTTTTTGTGCCCACCACAGCACAGAGAAAGCCAGTGTTAAAGTGGTAAATTATCTTAGAGCCAACACAGATGGCAAACAGCTCACTGTACTCTTGGATTTGACATTGATGACCATGATGTCCTTCTGGTCAGACTGGAGAGGGGGGTTGGCCTCTCCAGTCCCGTTCTAAATTGGTTTAGGACCTACTTAACCGGTCAAGAGTTTTGTCACCATTGGTGAAAATACAAATCACATGAGGCGATCCACAAGGTTTGAAATGCAGTAAAATGTTTTTTCCCCAATCTACACAAAATACCCAATAACGGCAAAGAAAAATCAGGTTCAGAAATTTTTGCTATTTTTTTTTTTTTACAAAGCTGAAATATTACATTTACATAAGTATTCAGACCCTTAACTCAGTACTTGTTGAAGCACCTTTGGCAGCGATTACAGCATCAAGTCTTCTTGGGTATGACCCTACAAGCTTGGCAAAACTGTATTCAGGGAGTTTCTCCCATTCTTCCCTGCAGATCCTCTCAAGCTCTGTCATGTTGGATGGGGAGCTTCACTGCACAGCTACCTGGAGCTCTGTCAGATTGACCAGATGGTTCTGACCAAGGCCATTCTCTCCCGATTGCTCAGTTTGGCCAGCTCTAGGAAGAGTCTTAGTGGTTCCAAACTTCTTCCATTTAAGAATGATGGAAGGCACTGTGTTCTTGGGGACCTTCAATGCTGCAGATATTTTTTGGTACCCTTCCCCAGATCTGTGCCTCAACACAATCCTGTCTCTTAGGTCTATAGACAATTTCTTTGACCTCATGGCTTGTTTTTTTGCTCTGACATGCACTGGCAACTGTTTGACCTTATATAGCCAGGTTTGTGCTTTTCCAAATCATGTCCAATCAATTTATTTTAACACAGGTGGACTCCAATCAGGTTGTAGAAACATCTAAATGATGATCAATGGAAACAGGATGCACCTGAGCTCAAATTCGAGTCTAATAGCAAAGGGTCTGTGTACTTATGTACATAAGGTATTTCTGTTTTTTTATTTTTTTATTTGTAATAAATTTGCAAATCATAGTACCCGCAAAACACCAGTCTCAACATTAACCGTCAATATCCGACTCTGGGATGCTGGCCTTCTAGCCATAGTTGCAAAGAAAAAGGCATCTCAGACTCTCCAATAAAAAGAAAAGACACTGGACAGAGAAACTCTGCCTAGAAGGCCAGCATCCCAGAGTCGCCTCTTTACTGTTGACGTTGAGACTGGTGTGTTGCGGGTACTATTTAATGAAGCTGCCAGTTGAGGACTTGTGAGGCATCTGTTTCTCTAACTAGACTCGATTATGTAATTGTCCTCTTGCTCAGTTGTGCACCGGGGCCTCCCACTCCTCTTTCTATTCTGGTTAGGGCCAGTTTGCGCGGTTCTGTGAAGGGAGTAGTACACAGCAGTACACGAGATCTTCAGTTTCTTGGCAATTTCTCGCATGGAATAGCTTTCACTTCTCAGAACAAGAATAGACTGACGAGTTTCAGAAGAAAGTCCTTTGTTTCTGGCCATTTTGAGCCTGTTATTGAGCCAACAAATGTTATGCTCCAGATACTCAACTAGTCTAAATAAGGACAGTTTTATTTCTTCTTTAATCAGAACAACAGTTTTCAGGTGTGCTAACATAATTGCAAAAGGGGTTTCTAATGATCAATTAGCCTTTTAAAATGATAAACTTGGATTAGCTCACACAACGTGCCATTGGAACACATCAGTGATGGTTGCTGATAATGGGCCTCAGTACACCTATGTAGACATTCCATTAGAAATCAGCCTTTTCCAGCTACAATAGTCATTTTCAACATTACAATGTCTACACTGTTTTTCTGATCAATTTGATGTTGTTTTAAATGGACAACAAAATGTGATTTTCTTTTTAAAACAAGGACCTCAAACTATTGAACGGTGGTGTACATATCCCAACCATCCACACTTAGATAAAGGCTCGAGCTGCCACTTTCGAGGAGTGAACATATGAAATTCCATTAAGACCTCCGATGCACCATCAAACTGAAAAATGGTAAATACAGGGCTAAGATCGAATACTACTATGCCGGCTCTGACGCTCATCAAACTTAGTATGGCTTGCAAACTCTCATGGATTATAAAGGGAAACCCAGCCGTGATCTGCCCGGTGACGTGGGTCGACCAAACAAGCTAAATGCTTTCTATACTTGCTTTGAGGCAAGCAACACTGAACCATGTATGAGAGCACCAGCTGATGTGAGTAAGATCTTCACAACAGGTTAGCATTCACAAGTCTGCGGAGCAAGAATGACTACCAGGATGCATACTCGGAGCATGGTGCGTGTCTTCACTGATAGATTCAACCGCTCACTAACCCAGTCTATAATACCTACATGTTTCAAGCAGACCACCAGAGTCCCTGCGCCCAAAAGCACCAAGGTAACCTGTCTAAATGACGATCTCCCAGTAGCAATCACATCTGTATCCATGAAATGCTTTGAAAGTCTGGTCATGTCTCACATCCACACCATCATCCTAGACTCCCTGAACCCACTCCAATTCGCATACCGCCCCAACAGATGACGCAATTACTATTGCTCTCCACACGGCCCTGTCAAAGCTGGACAAGAGGAACACCTATGTGAGAATGTTGTTCATTGACTACAGTCGTGGCCAAACATTTTGAGAATGACACATGAATATTCACAAAGTCTGCTGCCTCAGTTTGTATGATGGCAATTTGCATATACTCCAGAATGTTATGAAGAGTGATCAGATGAATTGCAATTAATTGCAAAGTCCCTCTTTGCCATGCAAATGAACTGAATCCCCCAAAAACATTTCCACTGCATTTCAGCCCTGCCACAAAAGGACCAGCTGACATCATGTCAGTGATTCTCTCATTAACACAGGTGTGAGTGTTGACAAGGACAAGGCTGGAGATCACTCTGTCATGCTGATTGAGTTCGAATAACAGACTAGAAGCTTGAAAAGGAGGGTGGTGCTTGGAATCATTGTTCTTCCTCTGTCAACCATGGTTACCTGCAAGGAAACACATGTCATCATCATTGCTTTACACAAAAAGGGCTTCAAAGGCAAGGATAATGCTGCTGGTAAGATTGTACCTAAATCATGGAGCACCTTGCCATAAGACAAAAGTGATAACTAAGTGGCTCGGGGAACAAAACATCAATATTTTGGCTCCATGGCCAGGAAACTCCCCAGACCTTAATCCCATTGAGAATGTATGGTCAATCCTCAAGAGGCGGGTGGACAAACAAAAACCCACACATTCTGACAAACTCCAAGCATTGATTATGCAAGAATGGACTGCCATCAGTCAGGATGTGGCCCAGAAGTTAATTGACAGCATGCCAGGGCGGATTGCAGAGGTCTTGAAAAAGAAGGGTCATCACTGCAAATATTGACTCTTTGCATCAACTTAATGTAATTGTCAATAAAAGCCTTTGACACTTGTGAAATGCTTGTAATTATACTTCAGTATTCCATAGTAACATCTGGCAAAAAATACCTAAAGACACTGAAGCAGCAAACTTCGTGGAAATTAATATTTGTGTCATTCTCAAAACTTTTGGCCATGACTGTACAGCTCAGCATTCAACAAGAAAGGGCCCTCCAAGCTCATCACTAAGTTCAGGACCATGGGACTGAACACCTCCATTTGCAACTGGATCCTAGACTTCCTGTCGGGCCGCCCCAGGTGGTGAGGGTAGACTATACATCTGCCATGCTGAACTTCAACATGGGGGTCTCTCAGGAGTGCATACTTAGTCTCCTCCTATACTCCCTGTTCACCCATGACTGTGTGGCCGCGCATGACTCCATCGCCATCATTAAGTTTGCTGACAACACGACGGTATTAAGCCTGATCCCCAAATGACAATGAGACAGCCTATAGAGAGGAGGTCAGTGACCTGGCAGTGTGGTGCCAGGACAACAACCTTTCTCTCAATGTCAGCTTGAGCACGCCCCCATCCACACCGACAAGGCTGTAGTGGAGCGGATTGTGAGATTCAAGTTCTTTTGTGTCCACATCACTAAGGAATTAACATAGTCCACACACACCAACACAGTCGTGAAGAAGGCACGATTACGCTTCTTACCCCTCAGGAGACTGAAAGGATTGAACAAGTTATCCAGCTGAACCATTGAGACCATCTTGACTGGCTGCATCACCGTTTAGTATGGCAACTGCTTTGCATCCGATTGCAACCCACTACAGAGGGTAGTGCGTACGGCCCAGTACATCATTGAGGCCGAGCTCCGTGTCATCCAGGACCTCTATAGCAGGCAGTGCTGGACTAAGGCCCTAACAACTGTCAAAGCCTCCAGCTACCCAAGTCATAGACTGTTCTCTCTGTTACCGCAGAGTAAGATGTACCGATGCACCTGGAAGTCTGGAACCAATAGGACCTGAACAGCTTCTACCCCCAAGCCATAAGACCACTAAATATTAAACGAATAGCTATCCGAACTAACTGCATTGAACTTCTTTCCACTCATCACACATGCTATTGCTACTGTTTATTATCTGTCCTGTTACCTAGTCACTTTACTCTACCTATATTTACATGTATACCTCAATTACCTCGTACCTCTTCACATCGACTGGTACCCTGTGTATATAACCACATTATCGTTACTCATTGTGTATTTATTCCTCATTTTATTATTTTTCAATATTTCTCTCTGTATTGTTGGGAAGTAACCATGTCACTGTCAGTCTACCTACCTACACCTGTTGTTTACAAAGCATGTGACAAATACAATTGTATTTTTTTTTTTGCAAATGTATAGTTGCAGTAGTAAGCTACACTGCTGAAATGCAATAAAGTAATTAACTACTGAAAAAACTGCCTAGATTTGAATTTAGTTCAAAGACAACCAAGCAACTGCAAAATGTAATTAAATGACTAGTTGAATTACATGGAGTTCACTACTCAATAACACGGATTGTGAATTATTCATTTCTTTGTCATATTCAGATTTTCTGGCCAAGCTCTGTAACCAGTAATATAGACCTGCCCGTATTAAAAGTATTACATCATTTCTTTTCTTTTTTACCAACTTCTCTTCCCTAGAAATTGAATGAAATGCAGCAAGAGTGATTAATTTGCTTGTCGGCTGAGAGCGAAAGAGTGGAAAATCCACAGTTAATTTCTTCTCCCTCTCCAAATTGATTAGCAGATCAAAAGGCTAATTCAAACCTTGAGGAGCTGTGCTTGGAACGAGATTCCCCCAAAAGCCCCTGAAGAACTCCATAAAACACACGTGTCACTCCTGTCACACACTAACTCTCCAGCAGCACCAACTAAGCTCGCCTGGCTGTCAACAATTCAGCACACGTCGCCCTAGTCTGTCCCTTGATGGACACACCAGTTTTCCGCTCAAAATTGTTTTTACCAAAAGACAATTTGATGGGTTAAACCTCTTGAAATAAGTGAAAAAGTAAAAGTTATGATAGTACTAATCCAATTAGATGTCCTATCAAGTTAAATAAAGAAGGAAAACGACTAATTCTCCTTTAAGCCTTTGATCTGCTGTTTCAGAACATGACGGGATGGTAAAAACGAAAGGATGAAACTAAATTAAACAGCAGAGGTGTTAACATTAAGGCATTAGACTGGGAGCTTGACAGAAGAGACTTCATCTTTTCATTACCCCCTGATTTACATGTAACACAAAATATTCGTGGCGTATCACTCAGGCAGTCTCCAACCTACTACTCCCAAAGAGAGACGGCTTTAGGGAGTACGATGTTTCGGATGACGGCATGTTATTAAGAGCGGTGTCACAACTCCTGGCCATTGTGGGAGATATTGAACGTGTCTGTAAGTCAGATGACGCAAGCTAGCTAGTGCTCAGGAAGAGGAGAATTCATGAACCAGGAGTTATAGGATTTATGGAATGGTTTATATGTTATTTCTCCAACTTCCAGGTACAGTGCATGTAAGGGCATATCATATTTTAAGAGCCCTGCTCAAGGTCAGCAGAGCTTGGAAGAGAGCCTGCAGAGACTACAGGTAGGGCCCTATAAAGTCTGTTAGATTTTTTTCTCTGTTTTGTTTTCTCAGGTTTTTCAAAATCACACTTTATTAATAGAAAAACAACTCGAATGGATGTTGTAAGTCCACAGCAATGCTTAAACCACATCAAGAGACCACTTTCGAGGTCTGATTTTTTTGTTTAGTTTTAGTCAATTTTGGGGTGTAATTACCCTTTAGTTCCAGTGTGCACCTACTGTAGCAAGAGGCTGTTGTTTGGTGTTTTTGTAGCGCACCTGTGGTGGTAGAGAGCGAAACAAATACCCACTGGATTGATGAAAATAATAATATCATTCTGCCAGGTAAGCAGAGGCTACTTTGTAGTTAACATTGAATTGAGAAGACTATCAGCATCTTTGCCAGTGGCTACACAAAGTGGTAGACGCTCGCACCGCACACACACAGATGGGGAATTCTCAGTGCCTCTTCAGAAAGTTGCAGGAAATACGAATCACTGATGCATTCTGTTGTCATATGATAAACTTAAGAAAATTACTATATTTCAATACATTTAGTTGATTTCCTACTGAGTTCAATACATTTTTGTAAATTGTTGAATTCCATTTTAATGTCTGGATTCCGTCAGCAGGCTATTAGTGAAGTTTCTTTCCTATATCCAGGACCGCCACACACACACACACACACACACACACACACACACACACTATCAAATCAAAATGTTTGTCACATGCTTCGTAAACAACAGGTGTAGATTAACAGTGAAATGCTTACTTTCGGGTCCTTTTTCAACAATGCCTAGTAAAAGATAAAGATAAACTATCAACATTGAAATAGTGGCACACACACACATACAATAAGTGCACACACAGATACACACACACAAGCACATGGACACAACAAGAAATCTCTTGTTGTTTAAGGAATTGAAAAGAAGGATGAGACAATCCAGGCATTGCACACAATTTATGTAACTTCTACTTTAGGTCAAATCCATTATGTTGCCTCAGCTACCAGGTTGTTCTGAACTATAAATGATGATGTCAGACCACAGCCACATTAGAACAGATGAGACATAATAGATGTTTAGAGTGCAGGTGATGTGATGCCTTTGAGACGATCATGAGGCAATGCAACCCCTGCAGCACACTGATGAGAGGGGTCAGAGTTAGATTGTGTACCAAATGGCACCCAGTATTTGTGGGTCTGTATTCTCACTCATCATTATTCACGATTCATTCAGGACTATCTGTAATCATGGTAGCATCCACGTCAATGTAGAAGTGTTTACAAACATATTCCATTCCTATTTACAATAAAAGTGACTCCAATGACGATACATTATTCACCTTTCATTTCTATCGGGCACAAAATAATCTGAAGCAAAACAAGCAGCAAATGCAGCCAACAAATTTGTCGTCACAGCCTTGATGTAGTCATTGCGTGCTACGAATATGTGACCAAATACTTAACTTTAGACTACTTTAATAAACATAAGTGAATTTGTCCCAATACTTTTTGTCCCATAAAATGGGGGGACCCGATATGGATGAAAATACCCTCAAATTAAAGCTGACAGTCTGCCCTTTAACCTCATAGTCATTGTATAATTTCCAAATACTTCTGTAGGTTACTTTATAACCGTTCTCCAAATCAGTGGAACGGCTACAGCAGCCAGCAAAAAGGGGAAGCGATTGTAAATGCAAATTCCCAATAAGTGCCTGGAAGGGTATGTTGAAAGGTCCTCCATGGGAGACAAGTACAGCCAGGCTTGATTACATTTAAAAGGAGACTGATATACATTTGATAAAAATCATTCATTATTCAAGCAAACACCCGCAAAACCAACCGGTATCGGTCTGTCCATGGAGACAGACACTGTTCACAGATAGTCACCACCAGGATTCGGTTTCTGACTCAGTGTACCCAGGAGATACTGTATCTTTCAACACACTGAGGGAGAACACTTGTTTCACAGGAGTAGAGTCATTCTGTTCAGCTGATGTTTCGCCAATAGTCTATGTATCACAGCATATAAATACCATCCATCAAGTCCTAATGAACTATTTAGGCTAGTTAAAAGGGTGATGTACAGGTGAGGTTGGAAGTTTACATACACTTAGGTTGGAGTCATTAAAAGTAATTGTTCAACCACTCCACACATTTCTTGTTAACAAACTATGGTTTTAACAAGTCGGTTAGGACATCTACTTTGTGCATGACACAAGTAATTTTTCCAACAATTGTTTACAGACAGATTATTTCACTGTATCACAATTCCAGTGGTTCAGAAGTTTGCATACACTATGTTGACTGTGCCTTTAAACAGCTTGGAAAATTCCAAAAAATGTCATGGCTTCAGAAGCTAATTGACATCATTTGAGTCAATTGGAAGTGTACCTGTGGATGTATTTCAAGGCTAACCTTCAAACTCATTGCCTCTTTGCTTGACATCATGGGAAAATCAAAAGAAATCAACCAAGACCTCAGAAAAAATGTGTATACCGTCACAAGTCTGGTTCATCCTTGGGAGCTATTTCCAAACGCCTGAAGATACCACGTTCATCTGTACAAACAATAGAACGCAAGTATAAACACCATGGGACCATGCAGCCGTCATACCATTCAGGAAGGAGACACTTTCTGTCTCCTGGAGATTAACATACTTTGGTGCGAAAAGAGCAAATCAATCCCAGAACAACAGCGAAGGATCTCGCCATAAAAAGACAAACTACGGTTTGCAACTCCACATGGGGACAAAGATCATACTTTTTGGAGAAATGTCCTCTGGTCTGATGAAACAAAAATAGAACTGTTTGACAATTGTTACGTTTGGAGGGAAAGGGGGACCTTTGCAAGCCGAAGAAACCCATCCCAACCATGACGCACGGGGTGGCAGCATCATGTTGTGGGGGTGCTTTTCTGCAGGAGGGTGCACTTCACAAAATAGATGGCATCATGAGAAAGGAAATTATGGGGATATATTGAAGCAACATCTCAAGATATCAGTCAGGAAGTTAAAGCTTGGTTGCAAATGGGTCTTCCAAATGGACAATGACTCCAAGCATACTTCTAAAGTTGTGGCAAAATGGCTTAAGGACAACAAAGTCAAGGTATTGGAGTGGCTATCCCAAAGCCTTGACCTCAATCCCACAGAAAATCTGTGGGCAAAACTGAGAAAGCGTGTGAAAGGAAGAAGGCCTACAAACCTGACTCATTAACACCAGCTCTGTCAAGAGGAATGGGCCAAAATTCACCCAACTTATTGTGGGAAGCTTGTGGAAGGCTACCTGAAATGTTTGACCCAAGTTAGTCACCACCAGGATTGTTTATCTGTGAACAGTGTGTCTCCATGGACGTTTGACTCAAGTTAAACGAGCCCTAGAGTGGGCAAACGCTGTGTGGAATGGCCCAGATTCGGCGAGGGATTACTACCCCGAGTTCACCCGCCGATTCCGAGCTGACAGGAGACGAAAAGCGCGCAGGACTTTGCCCTGGAGTTCAGGACCTTGGCAGCAGGAGCAGGGTGGAACGACAGAGCTTTGATAGACCATTTCCGATGTAGCCTCAGGGAGGACGTCCGCAGGGAGCTAGCTTGTCGGGACACCACCCTCACATGGTCCCTCCACCGCCTCTGGGCCGCCCTCAAGGCCGGTGGCGGCGCGCAGCGGGGGGTACTGTTCGGGCGGGGCTCGGCGGTCATCGTCACCGGCCTACTAGCCGCCACCGATCCCTTTTTCGTTGTCTGTTTGTTTTGTCTTATTAGTTGCACCTGTGTCCTTTTGTGTGTGCTTGATGGGCTTCCTTATTTAAAGTACGTTTACCCGCCCTTGTTTTGTGCGGGATTAATTTTGTGTTACGTGTGTGCGTTAGTTAGGTGTGTTCTTGTTCTGGACCTGGCACCCTGTGTTTTGGGTGGTCCATATATTTCTGCGCCCTGTGTTGTGGGCTTGTTTGTTTGTGCCAGATTAAAGTGCACATTTTCCCTGTGGAACTCTGCGCCTGATTCCTTCCTCACACACCTAGTCCCGCGTGACAGTGTGACCTTTAGCTGGAACATACACACGCACACGCAAACACTGTCAGATACAGTATTTTAGCAAGATGAATACACTGCTCAAAAAAATAAAGGGAACACTAAAATAACACATCCTAGATCTGAATGAATGAAATATTCTTGTTAAATACTTTTTTCTTTACATCGTTGAATGTGCTGCAACAAAATCACACAAAAATGATCAATGGAAATCAAATTTATCAACCCATGGAGGTCTGAATTTGGAGTCAAACTTAAAGTGGAAAACCACACTACAGGCTGATCCAACTTTGATGTAATGTCCTTAAAACAAGTCAAAATGAGGCTCAGTAGTGTGTGTGGCCTCCACGTGCCTGTATGACCTCCCTACAATTCCTGGGCATACTCCTGATGAGGTGGCGGATGGTCTCCTGAGAGATCTCCGCCAACTCCTGGACAGTCTGTGGTGCAATGGTGGAGGTGGATGGAGCGAGACATGATGTCCCAGATGTGCTCAAATGGATTCAGGTCTGGGGAAGGGCGGGCCAGTCCATAGCATCAATGTCTTCCTCTTGCAGGAACTGCTGACACACTCCAGCCACATGAGGTCTAGCATTGTCTTGCATTAGGAGGAACCCAGGGCCAACCGCACCAGCATATGGTCTCACAAGGGGTCTGAGGATCTCATCTCGGTACCTAATGGCAGTCAGGCTACCTCTGGCGAGCACATGGAGGGCTGTGCGGCCCCCCAAAGAAATGCCACTCCACACCATTGACTGACCCACCGCCAAACCGGTCATGCTGGAGGATGTTGCAGGCAGCAGAACGTTCTCCACGGCATCTCCAGACTCTGTCACGTCTGTCACATGTGCTCAGTGTGAACCTGCTTTCATCTGTGAAGAGCACAGGGCGCCAGTGGCGAATTTCCCAATCTTGGTGTTCTCTGGCAAATGCCAAACGTCCTGCACGGTGTTGGGCTGTAAGCACAACCCCAACCTGTGGACGTCGGGCCCTCATACCACCCTCATGGAGTCTATTTCTGACCGTTTGACCAGACAAATGCACATTTGTGGTCTGCTGGAGGTCATTTTGCAGGGCTCTGCCAGTGCTCCTCCTGCTCCTCCTTGCACAAAGGCGGAGGTAGGGGTCTTGCTGCTGGGTTGTTGCCCTCCTACGGCCTCCTCCACGTCTCCTGATGTACTGGCCTGTCTCCTGGTAGCGCCTCCATGCTCTGGACACTACGCTGACAGACAGAGCAAACCTTCTTGCCACAGCTCGCATTGATTTTCCATCCTGGATGAGCTGCACTACCTGAGCCACTTGTGTGGGTTGTAGACTCCGTCTCATGCTACCACTAGAGTGAAAGCACCGCCAGCATTCAAAAGTGACCAAAACATCAGCCAGGAAGCATAGGAACTGAGAAGTGGTCTGTGGTCACCACCTGCAGAACCACTCCTTTATTGGGGATGTCTTGCTAATTGCCTATAATTTCAACCTGTTGTCTATTCCATTTGCACAACAGCATGTGAAATTTATTGTCAATCAGTGTTGCTTCCGAAGTGGACAGTTTGATTTCACAGAAGTGTGATTGACTTGGAGTTACATGGTGTTGTTTAAGTGTTCCCTTTATTTTTTGGAGCAGTGTATGTTAGGTGTTACTTTAAGTACTTTACTTTTAAATGTGTTTTGTTAAGACTTAATGGCCATTAAAAAAATAATAATTGTGGAATGGATGTCAAACTATTGCTCTTTTTATATGGGGGAAGCAAGTTTAGTAAACTCTATCCTGTGTTACATGCCGAGTCATGTTACGCCTATATTACTGAAGATATCACTGAGAAGGATAATTCTATATTTTGTGTATGGCAGATCTTTATCATAAATTGGATTGTGCCATTCACATCTTGTGAGAACTCTGAAACATTCTTCATGTGCCTTTGCAGTTCCAATTATGTCCATTCCAGACCTGAAGAAATCATGGCAACACTGAAACTGTGCGCCACACTATCCCCCAATATCTGCTGTGCAGCTATCATCTCTCTTACAATCACTAAGATACCCCTTCAGCTTTGATTTTGAGTACCCCAGTCACAGCAGAGCTTTACACTGAAACTATACTTTATTTTTTAGCTGAGGCAGAGAACAAGCCTGATTTGAAGTGTTTGTTATTCTGAAAGGGGGACTTGTGTATTTCAGGGTCTGACTGGTACTCGCTGCCACTTCAAAGCTGACAGAATGAGAGAGGCCATGAATAGAGAATTCAGGTGAAGTAGGGACAGCACTCAGTGTGGTCCACTGACTCACAAAACAGGGCCATAGATGGTAAGAGAAATTTGTTTGAAGGAGCGTGATGGCCATTTCTGGCGTGTGGAAGTTCCACTCTACTCCTTTTTGGAGTTGATCCAAATGTAGCTGCTGTACTGCATTCTTGAATTGAATAACCTTTTAATGTGAGTGTAAACTACTTGTTCAACTAGATATACAAGGAATCATGTTTTGGCATAGCAAAAATCTGTTATTTTAACACAAGATTTGTATAAATGTGTGGTTATACTAGTGAAAGACCGGCCCCACAATTTCAATTATAAACTGGGTGGTTCGAGTCCTGAATGCTGATTGGCTGACAGCTATGGTATATTGTACCATATACCACGGGTATGACAAAACATTTGTAACCAGTTCATAATAGCAATAAGGCACCTCGAGGGTTTGTGGTATATGGCCAAAATACCATGGCTAAGGGCTGTATCCAGGCACTCCGCATTGCGTCATGCGTAAGAACAGCCCTTAGCTATGGTATATTGGCCATATAGCACACCCCCTCGGGCCTTATTGCTTTGTTATACACTGCTGGATAGGCCAACATGGAATGTGTGTCTCTTCAACTAAACAAACCCCCATTTTGATAGTCTATTGAGGCTAAACCACTGCAATGATAATGTGAAGTGGGTCTCCAAGGCCCAAATGACTCAGTGACAGCGAAGCTCCCAGCTCTGCATGTTTGTTTTAATGCACACGGCCAGCCTGTGAAGAGGGGCTCAATCTACTGCAGAGAAAATTACAAAGACCAATCAATACAAATGTGTCCTACAAAGTTAAATACCAGGTTTTCTGATAAACATCCACCTCTCCCTGCAGTTAAATCCTGCCTCATGGAGGCAACCTGACTCAGAGTTTGGCTGCAGAGAGACAGGCTAGTCTATGACAATGACCATAGGAATTGGCAAGACAGCATAGCTAGATCTGTGTATAGGCTACAGATCGGGAGAGACTCACATCAAACTCTAATACAAGTAGTCAAAGATGAGAGCCTCTCAACTTGTCAAGAGGAACAAGACAGGGGTCTCTGATCTATTTATTAGCTATTGAAGAAAAATAGGACATTTTGTACCTCACAAGAAGAATGATTGTTACTACCACAATTTCTCTGACGACAATTAAGCACAAATTACACCAGTGTCCATTCACGGCTCCCTTTTGTAACATTTTCCACAGAGATGCTGTATAATATTCTATCATCCTTCACTCTTCTTTCCCATCGAATGGGTCTTAAATTGTTGTTTTAATTAACCGGGAGACTTTTGAGAGGTTCCACAGGCACACAGAGGTCAAATCCAAAATAAATAGCCTTGGCTTTATGTCCGAACCGTGTTAAGCGTAGGTGTCATTCCCTTTTCATGCACTTTTCTCTCCATGTGTATTCTGACCTTGAATTTAAGCATGAGAATATCATGCTACTCACCTGCTATTCGTTTTCGGTGGTGTGTCTTCATAAGGTTTTGCAAACCTACCGGTTCCAAATGGAAGAAGCATTTACTTTATATAAGAACTAGGTCAATTAGTAATCCGTTTGGATAAGGGAATTGCAAATATAAATCGCACTTGTTTTAGATATACAGTACCAGTCAAAAGTTTGGACTGTGATGACCCTCCCACTCTGTCTGCCGAATTCTCTCTCTTTGCGCTTTTTTCTTCAATAAGATGTCGGTGGGCGGAGCCGGGAGGGTCGTCAGTAAAATGGAAGACACCTGGGTTTGGGTGTCCCAGGATAAATGCACCTCTTCCCCATTCATTGAGAAGACTCTCCATGCAGAAAGACAGATTTTAGTTGTGGCATTTTTATGGCTATTTGGTTTGTTTGCGTTGGCAACTTTCAACACCCCTCATTATCACATGTATACAAGCGACCACTCCAATTGTGTACACTTCAACTATGACAGACAAAATGAGAAAAAAAATCCAGAAAATCACATCGTAGGATTTTTAACTGTACCTTGATAAGGTGTCTGAGAATACCAACTACTTCGAAGTGCATCATTTCCTTAGTCGGAATCGGGCCCCAAGTGAACAGAAAGCCAATTTCACATTTCATCTATCGCTAAACTCCAGGCTTCGATTGATGTAAAAACATGTTTTTTAAAGGTTTGGTGGTTTCAAAGGAAAACAATATATTTTTTGTTGAAATTCAAAGAAGACTCCACGGAAATGATATACAGCCAATTATGTTTTGAAGGTTTTCTTCGATCTATAGCCGTGTGTGTGTGTGTGTTGGGGGCAGAGAGGGAGCCGAGGCGAGGCAGAGGGGTGGCAGGGTGGTGGCGCCTCAAAAAGCATCAATAAAGACTTGAGCAGCAAGCTCTCCTGGGTGTGAGATTGGCACTATTGATTTGTCTCTCAGAAGATAACATTTTCCGTTCTGGACTTATCGTATTGACATCTTTCAAAATATCAGACATTTACATACCCTTATTCGTCTCTTTCAGTGTTGTTTTTGCTGTATGCCTACAGGATCATATTGACACGTTTTGAAGTATTTTCCTCAAACCCTCAGAGAGAACAAAAACAAAATGCTTGCTTGTAAATTATTAATGCAGTAGAAGACACATCATGAAGTATTAATTGTCCAATCATTAAATGAATGAGAAGATATCAGTAACTACACCCGTACAGGGATTCTGCATTACAGACCACAAACATGGTGGATGGGTGTGCTAACTGAGGTGAAATACGCTGGCCAGTGTATTGATTGAGATCATGTGATTCTGCCTCCTTCCCAGAGGACCTTGCTTATTTACAGTCTGTATCCGTCCGTATCGATTGAGGAATGCTGGAGGTTGGTTGAATGGTAGCCAGGCCAATACAGCATGGCAACCAAAGACTTAGACTGCTGCCGTGGCCGAAGGCTCTAACCATTGGATCTCTGACCCTGTTTGACATTCAACTAGGTTTTACTGCTGGTCATAACTTTTCACTCAATATCCTAGAATGGCAACGCTGAGTGGACAAAATGTTAGGATGCTGGCCCATATTGACTCCAATGCTTCCCACAATTGTGCCAAGTTGGATGGGTGTCCTTTGGGTGGTGGACCCGTTCTTGATAGACGAGGGAAACTGTTGAGTGTGAAAAACCCAGCAGCGTTACAGTTCTTGACACAAACTGGTGAGCCTGGCACCCATACCATGTTCAAATGCATTTCAATATTTTGTCTTGCACATTTACCCTCTGAATGGCACACAAACAATCCATGTCTCAATTTACTCCAACAAACTGCAACCTAGAAGCTCTAGGATATGATTGTTTCATTTTATTTATACATTTGTCTTTGCACCAGTGAATATAGCTTATTCAAACCCATTTTCTGAGAGTAGAACCCTAAAGGATGTTCCAGTTGGGTGACACTGTCCACGACATTTACAACTCCCATTTGTTAAGGCCGGTCTCTTTACCTAGAGTATATGAAAGTCACGCACCATCATAGCAGAGAGAATGGCAACGGAGGAGCCGGCTGCCGTTTTCGGGCTCCTAACCAATTGTGCTACTGTGTGAGTTTTTTTCACAACTAATTATGTACATAATGTTTCTGCCATCATCTCTTATGACCGAAAATAGCTTCTGGATATCAGGACAGCAATTACTCACCTCGGAACTGGACAAAGATGTTTTATTTAACGAGTGGGATGCAAAGGATTTACTTCAGACACCCGACAAGGCCCAAATCCCCATCATTCACACGAGAAAGAGACAAAGATATTGGGGACGTAGGTCTGGGTGCCTCTGTATACTGTTCCTTTTGTCCATGTGGGAAAGGGCAGTGTGTAGTGCAATAGAGATTGTATCATCTGTGGATCTGTTGGGGCGGTATGGAAATTGGAGTGGGTCTACGGTTTCCGAGATAATGGTGTTGTGAGCCATGCCCAGCTTTTCAAAGCACTTGACTACTGACCTGAGTGCTCCGGATCGGTAGTCATTTAGGGAGGTTATCTTAGTGTTCTTGGACACAGGGACTATGGTGGTTTGCTTGAAACCTGTTGATATTACAGACCCAGACAGGGACAAGTTGAAAATGTCAGTGAAGACACTTGCCAGTCAGTGCATGCTGTCTGTCCAACATCACTACTCTGGACTGCTCTGACTTAGAATATGTGGACAACTACAAATATGTATGTGTCTGGTTAGACTGTAAACTCTCCTTCCAGCCTCACATCAACCATCTCCAATCCAAAGTTAAATCTATAATTGGTTTCCTATTTCGCAACAAAGCATCCTTCGCTCATGCTGCCAAACATACCCTTGTAAAACTGACCATCCTACCATTCCTCATCTTCGGTGATGTCATTTACAACAGCCTCCAATACCCTACTCAATAAATTGGATGCAGTCTATCACAGTGCCATCCGTTTTGTCACCAAAGCCCCATATACTACCCACCACTGCGACCTGTACACTCTCATTGGCTGGCCCTCGCTTCATACTCGTCGCCAAACCCACTGACTCCAGGTCATCTACAAGACCATGCTAGGTAAAGTCCCCCCTTATCTCACCTCACTGGTCACAATAGCAGCACCCACCTGTAGCACGCGCTCCAGCAGGTATATCTCTCTGGTCACCCCCAAAACCAGTTCTTTCTTTGCCCGCCTCTCCTTCCAGTTCTCTGCTGCCAATGACTGGAACGAACTACAAAAATCTCTGAAACAGGAAACACTTATCTCCCTCACTAGCTTTAAGCACCAGCTGTCAGAACAGCTCACAGATTACTGCACCTGTATGTAACAGTATAATTTTAAACCGTCCCCTCGCCCATACCCGGGCGCAAACCAGGGACCTTCTGCACACATCAACAACAGTCACCCTCGAAGCGTCGTTACCCATCGCTCCACAATAGCCGCGGCCCTTGCAGAGCAAGGGGAACTACTACTTCAAGGTCTCAGAGCAAGTGACGTAACCAATTGAAACGCTATTTAGCGCACACCGCTAACTAAGCTAGCCGTTTCACATCCGTTACACTCACCCCCCTTTTGACCTTCCTCCTTTTTCCACAGCAACCAGTAATCCGGGTCAACAGCATCAATGTAACAGTATAATTTTAAACCGTCCCCTCGCCCATACCCAGGCGCGAACCAGGGACCTTCTGCACACATCAACAACAGTCACCCACGAAGCATCGTTACCCATCGCTCCACAATAGACGCGGCCCTTGCAGAGCAAGGGGAACTACTACTTCAAGGTCTCAGAGCAAGTGACGTAACCGATTGAAACGCTATTTAGCGCACACCGCTAACTAAGCTAGCCGTTTCACATCCGTTACATGTACATAGCCCATCTATAATTTAGCCTAAACAACTACCACTTTCCCTAGTGTTTTATTTATTTATTTATTTATTTTGCTCCGCTGCACCCCATTATTTCTCTCTGCTTTGCACATTCTTCCACTGAAAACCATTCCAGTGTTTTACTTGGCCACCATGGCCTTTTTTGCCTTTACCTCCCTTATCCCACCTCACTTGCTCACATTGTATGTATACTTATTTTTCTACTGTATTATTGACTGTATGTTTGTTTTACTCCATGTGTAACTCTGTTGTATGTGTCGAACTGCTTTGCTTTGTCTTGTAAATGAGAACTTGTTCTCAACTTGCCTACCTGGTTAAATAAAGGTGAAATAAATAAGTAAATAAATAAAAAAGGCTACACTTTCTGGTAAATCGGTTTTACTTATATCAGCACCGGAGAGGTAAACAGCTGATGCTCTCCTTCAGTGTTGTATGGCCAGGCAAGACTCCAACACCATCACTAAGTTTGCAGATGACACAACAGTGGTAGGCCTGATCACCAATAACGATAAGGCAACCTATAGCAGGTCTGGGCAATTCCAGTCATCGGGGACCTGATTGGTGTCACACTTTTCCCCTGTCCCTAGCAAACACAACTTTAAACGAAGATCATGATTAGCTGATAATTGGAGTCAGGTGTGCTCGCTGGGGCTGGGGAAAAAGTATGACACCCAACAGGCCTACGAGGACTGGAGTTGCCCAGACCTGGCCTTTAGGGAGGAGGCCAGGACAACAACCTCTCCCTGAATGTGATCAAGACAAAGGAGATGATTGTGAACTACAGGAAAAGGAAGACCGAGCGAACCCCCATTCTCATTGATGGGGCTGTAATGGAGCAGATTGAGAGCTTCAAGTTACTTGATGCCCACATCACCAACAATCTATCATGGTCCAAACACACCAAGACAGTCGTGAAGCGGGCACAATAAAGCCTATTCCCCCTCAGGAGACTGAAAAGATTTGGTATGGCACTACAGAGGGTAATGCGTACGACCCCAGTACATCACTGAGGCCAAGCTTCCTGCCATCCAGGACCTCTATACCAGGCGTTGTCAGAGGAAGGCCCTAAAAATGGTCAAAGACTCCAGCCACCCTAGTCATAGACTGTTCTCTCTGCTACCGCATAGCAAGCGGTAACGGATTCCCAAGTCTAGGTCCAAAAGGCTTCTTAACAGCTTCTACCCCCAAGCCATAAGACTCCTGGACAGCTAATCAAATGGCTACCCAGACTATTTGCATAGTCATCGTCCCCTCTTTTACGGTGCTTCTACTCTCTGTTAATTATCTATGCATAGTCACTTTAACTCTACCTACATGTACATATTACCTCAACTAGCCAGTGTACCGGTATCCCCTGTATATCGCCCCGCCTCTGTTATTTTACTGTATTTGTTATTTACATTTGTTACTTAACAGTTATTTTTCTTAACTGCATTGTTACGTAAATAAGCATTTCACTGTTGTACTGTTGTATACTTCTGCAATACTTTGGAAAGTGCTGGTGAATGCTTAGCAAACTTATGCCTGACAAGAAAGTTACATTCAGTAGTCCCTCTGCTTAGGATTCTTACCGTATTGAATTTGGAGCCCTCTACTGGTTTTTTTCATGTTTAATTAGTTGTAGCTTGACTTCACATCTACAATGTTTGACTTGAAGACAAGATGAGACAGGAGACCAGAGGTCTCAAAGCTATAGCCAATTAAAAGCTCTCTGAGCAGATATTATGTGTGAGGTAACCCTCCAATGAAAATATGGAACTGAGAAATTGTGCTAGTCTGGAGATGCTGTTACAAGTCAATTAAGACCTGTTTCATTAGAGGCAGTCAGGAGAGTTTAACATTTATGTATTTGAGGTTGTTAGCTGCAGAGCACGAAGTTGAGTCACTGACTGTGAAGCTGCAGGCTCTCTCAGTAAATCATCAGCTGCCAAAGCAGGAGGCCTTTGTGGGCTCCCTCATCAGGGCTCCCTTCCTGCACACACACATTTACAATCCCTGCATACACACACTCATTCTCACTCATACACACCAGTGGAGGCTCCTCAGAGGAGGACCATCCTCCTCAGCAAGTCTCATAAATCATTTTTTAAAGTTATCCTTTTTAGATGATAAAACCATAATAAACATATTCAGTTCACTAAACAATTGATTAAACACACTGTTTTGCAATGAAGGTCTACAGTGTACTCTGGTAGCATCATGGTGTAGCCGAAGAACAGCTAGTTTCCATCCTCTGGGTACATTGATTTCAATAAATAACCCAGGACGCTCATTGTCCTCACCACATTCCATAGACTTACATAGTAATTATGACAACTTTCCCGAGGACTTCCTCCAACCTATCAGAGTTCTTGCAGCATGAACTGACGTTGTCCACCAAATCAAAGGATCAGAGAATTAATCTACTACTGAAAGCATAAGCTACAGCTAGCGAGCAGGGCAGTGCATAAAATGTGATGAGTAGTTGACTTAGAAAGAGAGAAAGACAATAATTCAAAAATGATGGAGAAGCAAGAGAGAACTGCTTGCTGTACATTATACTGCATGATCGTTGCAGGTTTATTAACGCATTAGTTCTAGTAGCTATGGTGACAACAATGTTGGACAGAGTTTCCCAAACTCGGTCCTCTAAGGGTTGCACATGTCGGTTTTGCCCTAGCACTACACAGCTGATTCAAATGATCAAAGCTTGATGATTAGTTGATTATTTGGGTGATCAAGAGATGTATTCATTCAGACAATTCTGTTAAGGTTTCTTAAACGGAAGCAAGGGGAACAGAATGCTGATAAACATACCTGAACTTATCCAATAGAAACTTTCGTTTGCAACTGTTTGGACTAATGATTACACCCGAGATCAGCTAGATGCAGGTAAGAGTGTGCAAGGCGGTATTGAATGTATCACTGTCTGTCACTTTTTATTACTCAAATGTCTCTAGGACCTGTGTACCTCAACTGTAAACTTTAATTCATAGACTAGGTTGAAGCATCCTCATGATGGGTATAGGGAAAATGTGTGTATCATGTACTAGACCAGGGGTTCTAAACATTTTCAGCCTGGGAACCAAATTAGAAATTCTGTGTTTTCTTGGGACCCAAGCTTAGGAAAATTTGGTACATTTCATTGCCCCTATGACAAAAACAAATGCAATATAGACAAAAACAAATAACTGTCATGGATCCCTCTGAAACGTTCATTGCGCACACCTGGCCCCTATTCCCACTGATTGTATTTGTATATATCCTTCATCTTGGTCAACTGTTGCCATGCACCTGCAAATTAGATTGCTCAGATGTGCGAGTGCCTTTTGAAAATGTGTATATATGTGCCTTATGTTCACCATGGTGCGGTCGATTATTGTTACAATGTCCGTTGGTGCATGTGTGTACCTATGCTGTGTGTTTTGGCTTTCATGCTGTTGTGGAGTGCGCAGATCTCGTCCCGTGTGTTTATCACTGTGCCCTTGTGTTATTTATACGAGGTACTCCTCGTTCTTTTGTTTGGGTTTCAACCCTGTGTGTTGTAAACGTTTGTTTGGTCTTCGTCCCAGTGCCCTTACAAGGCACGCCGTAATTTGGTGTAATAAAAACCCATATTACTCATTCTTGCGCCTGCCTCCTGATCCATCATGGCAATGTGACAATAACAATGAAATTAAATATTCACATACACCTTAGCCAAATACATTTAAACTCAGTTTCACAATTCCTGACATTTTATCCTAGTAAAAATGTCCATGTCTTATGTCAGTTAGGATCAACACATTATTTTAAGAATATAAAATGTCAAAATAATAGTAGAGAAAATGATTTATTTCAGCTTTAATCACATTCACAGTGGGTCAGAAGTTTACATACACTCAATTAGTATTTGGTAGCATTGCCTTTAAATTGCTTAACTTGGGTCAAACGTTTCAGGTAGCCTTCCACAAACTTCAAACAATAAGTTGGGTGAATTTCGGCCCATTCCTCCTGACAGAGCTAGTCAGGTTTGTAGGCCTTCTTGCTCGCACACAGTTTTTCAGTTCTGACCACACATTTCCTATGGGATTGAGATCAGGGCTTTGTGATGGTCACTCCAATACCTTGACTTTGTTGTCCTTAAGCCATTTTGCCACAACTTTGGAAGTATGCTTGGGTGCATTGTCCATTTGGAAGACCAATTTGCGACAAAGCTTTAATTTCCTGACTGATGTCTTGAGATGTTGCTTCAATATATCCACACAATTGTCCTGCCTCATGATGCCATCTATTTTGTGAAGTGCACCAGTCCCTCCTGCAGCAAAACACCCTCACAACATGATGCTGCCACCCCCGTGCTTCACGGTTTGGATGGTGTTTTTCGGCTTGCAAGCCTCACCCATTTTACTTCAAACATAACAATGGTCATTAAGGCCAAACATTTCTATTTTTGTTTCATCAGATCAGAGGACAATTCTCCAAAAAGTACGATCTTTGTCCCCATGTGCAGTTGCAAACCGTGGTCTAGCTTTTTTATGGCGGTTTTGGAGCAGTGTTTTCTTCCTTGCTGAGCGGCCTTTCAGGTTATGTCGATATAGGACTTGTTTTACTGTGGATATAGATATGTTTGTACCTGTTTCCTCCAGCATCTCCACAAGGTCCTTTGCTGTTGTTCTGGGATTAATTTACACTTTTTGTACCAAAGTACGTTCATCTCTAGGAGACAGAGCGTGTCTCCTTCCTGAGCGGTATGACGGCTGCATGGTCCCATGGTGTTTATACTTGCGTACTATTGTCTGTACAAATGAACGTGGTACCTTCAGGCGTTTGAAAATTGCTCCCAAGGATGAACCAGAGGTCTATAATTTGTTTTCTGAGGTCTAGGCTGATTTCTTTTGATTTTCCCATGATATCAAGCAAAGAGGCACTGAGTTTGACGGTAGGCCTTGAAATACATCCACAGGTACACCTCCAATTGACTCAAATGATGTCAATTAGCCTATCAGAAGCTTCTAAAGCCATGACATCATTTTCTGGAATTTTCCAAGCTGTTTAAAGGCACAGTCTAAAGGCACAACCTTAATGTATGTAAACTTCTGACCCACTGGAATTGTAATACAGTGAATTATAAGTTAAATAATCTGACTGTAAACAATTGTTGGAAAGATTACTTGTATCATGCACAAAGTAGATGTCCTAACCAACTTACCAAAACCAAAGTTTGTTAACAATAAATTTTTGGAGTGGTTGAAAAAAACAGGTTTAATGAGTGCATGTAAACTAAGTGCATGTAAACTAAGTGCATGTAAACTAAGTGCATGTAAACTAAGTGCATGTAAACTAAGTGCATGTAAACTAAGTGCATGTAAACTTCCGACTTACCCTTTAAATATTTATTTTCCCCATGAAAAACACTTACATATCTGTCTAGGTTGGAACTGTTGCTGTAAAAATACAATACATCATTTTCATTCTGAACTGATTGATCACATCACCCAGATAAATATCAGAACACACACACAGGCTTCTTGATAGTGCAATCCTAATGATCAGGCCTACTGTACATCTTACTGTAGAAAGAAAGTCTAAGTTGGAACTGCTGTTGTTAAAATACAATACCAGAAACACACACACACAGTCCTAATGAGAGCATGTCTATTCTGGGCTCTGTTTTTGACAATGCAACACTGAGGTCATTTTTCGGGCTTGAAACTGTTTCTGTACTTGTTTTTTTAAGTATGTCAGAGTTGAGAACTCTGAGGTATGTGGTGCCAGAACATCTACTGCTTTCTCAGTCAGGCAGGAGACTGCTTCCTGTTGTAGATGAGCAACCCAGAACTGTGAGTGTGTTTGCCTCAAAAAGCATCTTGCTTCAATCAGTTTATTCCAGTTAAGAATAAAAAATATTGAATTTTAACACCAACAGTTCCATGCTAGACGAGTTTAACAATAATTTCTACAGTAAGATGTACAGTAGGCCTGATCATTTTTTTAACCAATTTTTCTCGCCAATTTTGTGTGGTATCCAATTGGTATTTACAGTCTTGTCTCATCGCTGCAACTCCCGGACTCGGGAAAGGCAAAGGTCGAGAGCTGTGTGTCCTCTGAAACACAACCCAACCAAGCCGCACTGCTTCTTGACACAATGTCCACTTAACCCGGAAGCCAGCCGCACCGATGTATCAGAGGAAACACCATACACCTGGCGACTGCGCCAGGCCCGCCACAGGAGTCGCTAGTGCGCGATGGGACAAGGATATCCCTGCTGGCCAAACCCTCCCCTAACCCGGACGGCAGTGGGACAATTGTGCGCCGCCCCATGGGACTCCCAGTCGCAGCCGGCTGTGACAGCCTGGACTCGAACCCACTGCAGCACTGCAATACAGTGCCTTAGACCATTGCGCCACACGGGAGGCGGGTCTGATACTGTTTCCTCGTCATCTGTACAGTTACTAGTGTTGCACTATCAGTAGCTAGCTTGCTTTGGCGAATGTTAGCTATTAGCTGTGTACAAGACCAGGGGATTGATTGAAAGAGAAACCCGCATCTACTACGATGAGAGATAGTACTCTCTTATTTCTGCTTATCATCACCTGTCACAAAATGACAATGCCTTGCTAGCTGACTTACTTTTCCACTGTCAAAGCACTGTTTCCTGAAACATTCTGCCCTGTTCTGAAAGAACTCCCTGGGTTTACAATCATGCTGTGGATGTTTGGTCAGGACGTGTTGTTCTATGAATTTGTTTGTAATGAGAGACTAAGCACATATTACTAACACTTCCCCACACAAAACACATTGTGGGCTCTCCTCATTATAAGTTTGTATGAAAGAGAGAGAAACTCATCGCTGAATATGCGTTTTATGACAATTGAGCTCAGTCAGAACTTCATTTCACGATAGCGGTGAGTGATGGCGAGTGAGAATAACAAGTCAACTGCTTGAACGACGTTGCGGCATTGTGTGTGTGTGTGTGTGTGTGTGTGTGTGTGTGTGTGTGTGTGTGTGTGTGTGTGTGTGTGTGTGTGGCTGAGTGATCATCAAGAAAACTGCAGAAAAAAGATTAGGTAAACCGCGACACACACAGACATCTCCCATTCACACTCATGCTGCTGCCAAACTGAGCAGAGAGCACACTGAACAAAGAGCACAGTTGCACTTGGCCAAATCAACAAATCAATTCCAGTAATTAATGAAATAATTATACATTTACTCTGCCACGTCGCGACCGACCATTAACAGGTTTGCGACAATAACCCATAATTTAAGAAAGGCTGTACTAGTCTAACCCTATCGATGTTACATTGAGCTGGGTGAATGGAATATGAATAACAGTCATCCAGCTTTGCTGTGATAGAAATAAGGCCGTGCTCATTAAAACAATAGTCTTCCCTCAACTTAAATGGCACCAACCACCACTGACACACACACTCTCTTATTTATAATCCCATCATTCCCTGGGATGATGTCCTGGGAGCATGCCATCAGATGCAACAACCTTATTGGAAGGGGAGGAGGGATTACAGAATAATGATGCAGTCTCTGCTCCAAGAAAAGAAAGAAGAGAGGAAGTGTTGCGACAAAATGGCTGATGTAATGGAGGTTAGAACTCCAAGAAACCCAAAGTGTGCAGTGTTGTAATGTTCCCGAAAAGAGGAGTATATAATTGGTGCACGGGCTAAAACTGCTCCATTACACATAACAGATACAGTATATGCAAAGCAGGTGAATCTAAAAAATGACATACACATTAGAGGTCGACCGATGATGATTTTTCAATGCCGATACCGATTATTGGAGGATCCAAAAATACCGATGCCGATTTTATTTATATATATTTGTAATAACAACAATACTCAATGAACACTTGTTTTAACTTAATATAATAAATAAAATCTAGTCTGGAATAAATGTTTAAATAATGCAAAAACACAGTGTTGAAGAAGAAAGTAAAAGTGCCATGTAAAAAAAGCTAACGTTTAAGTTCTTTGCTCAGAACATATGAAAGCGGGTGGTTCAATATTCCCAGTTCTTCAATATTCCGAGTTTGACGTTTTAGGTCGTAGTTATAGAAATGATGCCGCGTCGACTATTTCTCTCTATACCGTTTGTATTTCAAATTCCTTGACTATTGGATGTTCTAATAGGCACTTTAGTGTTGAAAGGCTTGAAGTCATAAACAGCTCTGTGATCAAGCATTGCTAAGAGCTGCTGGCAAACTCAGGAAAGTGCTGTTTGAACTGTGACGACCCTCCCACTCTGTCTGCCGAATTCTTTCTCTTTGCTCTTGTTTTCCTTAATAGGATGTCGGTGGACAGAGCCAGGAGGGTCGTCAGTAAAATGGGACACACCTGGGCTCGGGTGTGTCCCGGGATAAATGCACCTCTTCCCCATTCATTGAGGAGACTCTCTCAATGCAGACAGACAGATTTTAGTTGTGGCATTTTTGTGGCTATTTGGTTAGTTTGCGTTGGCTCCTTTCAACACCCCTCATTATCACATGTATACAAGCGACCACTCACTTGCACTACTGACTATGCACACACCATTGCTAATTGTATTTACTTTACTTCAGTTAATAAATATATTTTGTTATTCTTTATCGCCACGTTGTCTCCCTTTTTGTTACAGGCTTTGGTCATTAATATGATCAAATCCGGAAACCATCATTTCGAAAACAGGCGGCAACCCTAAGTCTGTCACGCCTTGGTCTTAGTATTTTGTGTTTTCTTTATATATTTGGTCAGGCCAGGGTGTGACATGGGTTATTTTGGTGTGTTTTTTGTCTTGGGGTTTTGTGGGGTGACTAATTAGTCTATGGCTGCCTGAGGCGGTTCTCAGAGTCAGGTGATTTATCGTTGTCTCTGATTGGGAACCATATTTAGGCAGCCATATTCTGTGAGTGTTTTCGTGGGTGATTGTTCCTCTCTTTGTGTTTAGATAGGGCTGTTTCGGTTTTTCACTTTTCATATTTTTGTAGTTTCCGCTTGTATTGTTTTTTCCTTCATTAAAGTATTATCATGAATCATCATCACGCTGCATTTTGGTCCGATCCTTATTCTACCTCTTCGTCAGAGGAGGAGATAGAAGAACGCCATTACAAAGTCGAAATATTGCTGTTACATTGCACAACCTTCAATGTTATGTCATAATTATGTAAAATCCTGGCAAATTAGTTCGCAACGAGCCAGGCGGCCCAAACCCTGACTCTGCGTGCAATGAACACAAGAGAAGACACACAATATCCCTAGGTAATATTGCCTGCTGACATGAATTTATTTTAACTAAATATGCAGGTTTAAAAATATATACTTATGTGTATTGATTTTATGGTTAGGTACATTCGTGCAACGATTGTGCTTTTGTTAAATCATTCCCAGTTTGGCAAAGTAGGCTGAGATTAGATTCTAAAATTAACAGGCAACGCTTTGATTATATGCAATGCAGGACAAGCTAGTAAACCTAGTAATATCATCAACCATGTGTAGTTAACTAGAGATCATGTGAAGATTGATTGCTTTTCATAAGATAAGTTTAATGCTAGCTAGCAACTTACCTTGGCTCCTTGCTGCACTCGCGTAAGGTAGTCAGCCTGCTACGCAGTCTCCTTGTGGATTGCAATGTAATTGGCCATAATCACCTTCCAAAAATGCTGATTACCGATTGTTATGAAAACTTGAAATCGGCCCTAATTAATCAGCCATGCCTCTAATATCAATCATCAAATCAAATGTATCTATAAAGCTATTTTGTTACATCAGCAGATGTCACAAAGTGCTTAAACAGAAACCCAAGCTAAAAACCCCAAACAGCAAGCTATGCAGATATAGAAGCACGGTGGCTAGGAAAAACACCATAAAAAAGCAGGAACCTAGGAAGAAACCTAGAGAGGAACGAGGATATGAGGGGTGGCCAGTCATCTTCTGGCTGTGTCGGTTGGAGATTACAAACGCATATACACTGCTCAAAAAAATAAAGGGAACACTTAATAAACAACACAATGTAACTCCAAGTCAATCACACTTCTGTGAAATCAAACTGTCCACTTCGGAAGCAACACTGATTGACAATAAATTTCACATGCTGTTGTGCAAATGGAATAGACAACAGGTTGAAATTATAGGCAATTAGCAAGACACCCCCAATAAAGGAGTGTCCACTTCTCAGTTCCTATGCTTCCTGGCTGATGTTTTGGTCACTTTTGAATGCTGGCGGTGCTTTCATTCTCGTGGTAGCATGAGACGGATTCTACAACCCACACAAGTGGCTCAGGTAGTGCAGCTCATCCAGGATGGCACATCAATGCGAGCTGTGGCAAGAAGGTTTGCTGTGTCTGTCAGCGTAGTGTCCAGAGCATGGAGGCGCTACCAGGAGACAGGCCAGTGCATCAGGAGACGTGGAGGAGGCCTTAGGACGGCAACAACCCAGCAGCAGCACCGCTACCTCTGCCTTTGTGCAAGGAGGAGCAGGAAGAGCACTGCCAGAGCCCTGCAAAATGACCTCCAGCAGGCCACAAATGTGCAAGTGTCTGCTCAAACAGTCAGAAACAGACTCCATGAGGGTGGTATGAGGGCCCGACGTCCACAGGTGGGACGTTTGACATTTGCCAGAGAACACCAAGATTGGCAAATTCGCCACTGGCGCCCTGTGCTCTTCACGGATGAAAGCAGGTTCACACTGAGCACGTGACAGACGTGACAGAGTCTGGAGATGCCGTGGAGAACGTTCTGCTCCCTGCAACATCCTCCAGCATGACCGGTTTGGCGGTTGGTCAGCCATGGTGTGGAGGGCCGCACAGCCCTCCATGTGCTCGCCAGAGGTAGCCTGACTGCCATTAGGTACCGAGATGAGATCCTCAGACCCCTTGTGAGATCATATGCTGGTGCGGTTGGCCCTGGGTTCCTCCTAATGCAAGACAATGCTAGACCTCATGTGGCTGGAGTGTGTCAGCAGAGGAAGGCATTGATGCTATGGACTGGCCCGCCCGTTCCCCAGACATGAATCCAATTGAGCACATCTGGGACATCATGTCTCGCTCCATCCACCAATGCCACGTTGCACCACAGACTGTCCAGGAGTTGGCGGATGCTTTAGTCCAGGTCTGGGAGGAGATCCCTCAGGAGACCATCCGCCACCTCATCAGGAGCATGCCCAGGCGTTGTAGGGAGTTCATCCAGGCACGTGGAGGCCACACACACTATGAGCCTCATTTTGACTTGTTTTAAGGACATTACATCAAAGTTGGACCTGTAGTGTGGTTTTCCACTTTAATTTTGAGTGTCACTCCAAATACAGACCTCCATGGGTTGATAAATTTGATTTCCATTGATAATTTGTGTGATTTTGTTGTCAGCACATTCAACTATGTAAAGAAAAGTATTTAATAAGAATATTTCATTCATTCAGATCTAGGATGTGTTATTTTAGTGTTCCCTTTATTTTTATATATAGCTTATGGTCCATAAAGTGTTATTTGCTATGAGATTTAAAAAAATGGTTTAACCTGTGATGAGAATTCGTGGGTTCTCCACAGGAGGTAGGTCAATGGAATCTTGACTCTTCCAGCGGCTGATCTTTCAGGCGACCAACTAAAACCCCGGAATGACAAACTATGTGCCCAGCTGTGACAGCCATGGCACAACGAGCCGAATAGAGCTGCAGCACATACACTCAAAAACATTATGCTTAGCTTGCTGTGGCCAAATAATACCAACTGCATATGCCCAAGTTGACTTTCAAGAGAGAGTCTCACATCTCCTCTCCCTTCATTTCCCCCACACTGCTCCCTACTTTGTGGCATTAGCACGGTGGGAAACCAAACCAGTTTGTGATTTCTTATTTGTGTTTGGAAGCAGGTCCCTGATCGCTGGAGGGCTGCTGCGTTGTGTCGGGACACAGCAAGGCGCAGAATGAACCAACAGACACGGGGGAGCAGAAAACGGTGACATTTTAATCAGGTGTTGACAAAGGATGTCAAGGGCAATCATCACTGTTCTAAATAAAAACATGGCTCCCACTTGGAGGTATAAGAACTAAAATGTCACAAAGCTGACTTATGGTCCCCTGTTATATTAGGTTTATATCAAGTGGCATTTTCGACATGGAAAATCCATCACCGCATTTTGTCAAGCATTTTGTTTTTGAGAGGTGTTTAGCTGAGAGGGAGAGCAAGAGAGTTCTGTCAACTACAAAAGGGAGCTACTGTAGCTGCTGGAGAGCGAAAGAGCGAGAGAGAAAGAGCAAGAGAGAGAGCGAGAACACGGACCGGAATGTCAACAACAGAAATCTGAACTATCCTACCTTTTCCCAGCTGACACATACACTTAAAATCTAATGATTAATCACAGGAGGAAAGAAGAATACCATTCAGTGTGATGTCAACCGAGGAAAACCCCATCATAGCGTCTAATTACCAACAAGAGTCAATTCTCTGCTCGTCTACCATGGAGTATCGGTGCGGCAGCGTAGCCTAGTGGTTAGAGCGTTGGACTAGTAACTGAAAGGTTGCAAGATCGAATCCCAGAGCTGACAAGGTACAAAATCCTTTGTTCTGCCCCTGAACAACGCAGTTAGCCTAGGAACAGTGGGTTATCATTGAAAATAAGAAATTGTTCTTAACTGACTTGCCTGGTTAAATAAAGGTAATATATTACAATTTTGGCCTGACTAATCTTGTTTTGTGTGCCATATCTTACAAATAAAACATTTCTGGTTGCTCCAAGTCTATTCCATAAGTTTGCTTATACTAGGTACTGTGGTGACATAACACAAGGAAATACAGAATATGGATCTCTCCTTGATAAATTGAGTTGCATTGGATGAAATGTTACAATATTTAGTGCACTACATGGTGTAGGCTCAATGTGCTATTGCTACCATGGACCTCTATGTATCCTTTAAATAACATTCTCGGAACCATTGAACGTTGTTTATGTTTTCTTGTGGTTTTTATGGAAAGTTTTAATGTTTAAGTCTGTCTTTAGCAAAAAAATAAAAAGAAGTGTCTAATGTGTAAGAAAGAGATGTATTAAAAGGGCCATGGGTTATTGTGTTAGCTTAGCAACTCCTTCGAGGAGAGAATTGTTCTTGTTCTTTTGTGGATGTATTGCACTGCAAAATGAGGAATCGGCTCTTATCCATATAGACGAATAATAACATAGAAAGAACGACGCCTTTGGAAGATCAAATCAAATGTTCTTGTGCCCAGCTCATTTGAATATAAATCAAAGGATGGTGTTGTGTGTGTTTTCCTCATCTCTTGTTCCTGTATTGCAAATGGACCCATTCCTACATTGTATGAGTCTTGGTTGGAGATTCCTATCTCCATATGAGATGCTGCAATCACAAAGATTGGACCAGGTTTGACAGTCACATTTATAATCATGTCAGACATGTTTAATGTGTCTGATTACATTGTAAACAGTACGCAGACATAATTTCTGTTTGGCCTGTGTGTGGGTGGTGTCTGTTTGTACTAGGTTACATCGATATGGTTAGGCCACCAAATTAAGTCGCAGGCATAGTGAAAGATTAGTGGAATCTGTGTGGGTAGCTGGACAGGTAGGATGACTGACAGTGAAGGTGAACAGGTGGTCACGTGTCAGGTCACAGAGGAATGGATGAGACTGAGGCAGGAAATCTTTTAACCATAAAGTGGTATATTTACTGAGTAGTCTGTGCTGCGTCACAGAGGAAACAAATAACATGTATCCAATCAAATTTATAATCAAAGATCAAATCATATCATTAATTATTAACATAATTTAGGGAATTCAACAGTCCAGTTCATTAAGTCAATAGTAATCATCCGCGAGTCATTTAGGCTCGTAACTATTTATCATAAATTGTGAAAGAATACAGACAGTGAATACAATCTATAATCCCCATTATCAAAGTCAATCAGTTAGCAAACAATAACGTTTCTCATTTCACTCTTTCAATTGTCTTCATGTGTACATATAATTAATTTCAATACACATGAACCATATCGATTGTATAATTGGCCTATGAGGATCCGTAGGGCCGTGATCATTGACAATTCACATTACACAATATGTTTGAAGCTGCGCTCCAAGCCGCGCTCCGCGGTAATAACTATTAACAGTAACTGAATTGCCCACTCTCCCGATTGCCACTGATAATTCAGATGAAAGGTAACAGTCGGTGGACTTCCGTGCATTCATGGACGCACGGAACTTCTGGATCAGATGGAGTTAAGGAAGAGAAAGCAGCGAGATCAGGCGATGGCAATTTCCTCCTTTTATGGAGTTGATATCTGTCGGACATTTCCACCTGACTTAATTAAAGCGCCCCTGGCCCAGCTGAGTAAATGGCAATGAATTAAAGGATTATTCCACCAACTCCATGGGCCTTTTCTACACATAGACAACAAAGTTATTCTGTGGGAATTTCTAAAAACTTTAGTAACATTCAGAGAATGTCCTATAAAAACATATAAATTCTGTTCCCAGAATATTAAATGTTTCCATGAAGACCACAAGAAAACATTTTTACCATTCACAAAACATTCAAAGAATGTTATTTAAAATTTGCAGGATTAACTTGATTACTTGCTTATGGTGCGCATTCCAGCTTGTTTGTTAGAGCTTGGTGAGAGTGTGATTGTCCTATGGTTATTTTGCATACACCCTTCCCACCACATTATGGAAATGATGCAGGATAGTTGCTTTCTCAGCATATTTAAGGAACTTGACAAAATAACCTAATTTTCTTGGTATTTCAAAACTCAATTAACAGAACGTTTCCTAAAAGTTCAAACGTGGTTACGTTAAAAAAAGTAATTTTCTCGGAACAGTATCCAACTGGTTTAACATTGGGAATGTTCTCAAAAAGTTAATTCACAAGATGGCATCGATAGAGATGGTATCCCTGTTTATGGCTCCTAAGCAACTTTGTTGTGTGTGTTATTCCTCACATTATTAGCTAAGAATGTCCTTTGCACTATTACATAAGGCGGAAAGTAATTTTGGATATTAGAGCGGTGGTATCTCACCTGCATTTCGACCAGAAATACAACTTTCCTGAGTTGGACCCTTTGATCATACCTCCCAAGGCAATTCCACTTATAACAAACTGCTGCAAGATGCTGCCGTCGGAGAAGATGTATTCGGAGTGGACTTTTAGTCTGACTCAGAAGGTGTGCATACCATCCACTGCTTCAGAGTATATTAGTTGTTAATGTTCAGTCCATGGACAATAAAGTAGATGAGCTCAGGGCGAGGATCTCCTTCGAGAGACATCAGGGACTGTAAAATACTATTTCACGGAATCATGGCTCTCTCAGGATATACGGTCCCCATCCATACAGCCAGCTGGGTTCTCAGTACATTGCACAGACAGGAATATAGAACTCTGGGAAAAAGAAAGGTGGAGTGTGTGTGGACACCCCTTCAAATGAGTGGAGTCGGCTATTTCAGACACACCCATTGCTGACAAGTGTATAAAACAGAGCCCACAGCCATACAATATCCAATTCAACTGCTCAGACACGAGACGTTATGTGGCAGGGACTCCAGAAAATCACTTGTTATAAAGGGAAAACTAGCCACGTTGCAGTCACCGACGTCTTGCTCCCGGACAAGCTAAACACCTTCTTTGCCCGCTTTGAGGTCAACACAATGCCGCCGACGTGGGCCACCACTGCTCTCATTCCGTGGCTGACGTCAGTAAGACATTTAATTGTTTTAACCCCCTCAAGGCTGCTGGCCCAGATGTATCTCTAACCGCGTCCTCAGAGCATGTGCAGACCAGCTGGGTAGAGTAATTACGGATATACAGTGGGGTAAAAAAGTATTTAGTCAGCCACCAATTGTGCAAGTTCTCCCACTTAAAAAGATGAGAGAGGCCTGTCATTTTCATCATAGATACACTATGACAGACAAAATGAGAAAAAAAAATCCAGAAAATCACATTGTAGGATTTTTAACTGACCAAAAAGGGACACTGTCTTCCAGCTGATGGGGAAACTCCACTTGCACTGCATAATAATAACACCATCGCAAGCCTACTCATTCGTTACTGCTGCACTGCTTGTTGTTGGCTTATAAAAGTGTTGACAGTGCTGAGTACAAACTTAAACATGTTTTGTATTACTGCACTGTTGGAGCAAGGAAGATAAGCATTTCGCTACATTTTGGAAAATATGTATACGCCACCAATGAAATTGTATTTTATTTTATTTGAACATGTTCATTGAAAAGAGGATGTGTGTTTCTTTGTGGTACTGACTAAATCAGTGTCAGCAAGTCATGTCCGGGACTAAACTAAATCATACTAGCAGGGAACAACAGAGGTTGAGAAACACTGTAGTGGAACCCAGTGTAAGTAGGCAAATACCAACCGAGGCAACTTTGGCTACATTAGTAGTTGCTCATGCTGTGGTGATCACAACATTTTGTCAGGATTATGAGGGAGTGCAAACATGTGTCTATTCTGTGTTGAGCTGTTAACAAAGAAATAGGTAGTCCTGTATGCTTAATTTAGAGTTGTTAATGTGACTTTACTTGCTCTACAAACATATTATATGTTTGTAGAATAAGATTAATATATGTTTTATACATTGTAAGGCTGCATGATGTGACTCTAATGATGATTTGAAATAGTAGCTTGAAAGGCATGAGCTCTGCTTTGTTGTGCAGGCTCTTCACAATTTGAGAAGCAATTACCTGGCGGCATCCCCTTTGTGTGGCCATAATGCACCCTAGAAAAATCCATGCCTTTTGCAGCCTTTCTCCTTGAGTGCTGCCTGCTGCAAGCACTTCTCACTCACACCGCATTAGCCTATCTGATCTTTTCCACAGGCTGCAGGTGAAGACAGACACATCAGGGATGCAACTGCGTGCATTCTTATCCAATTCCGAGATGCATAAGATATTGGAAGAACTGTGAACATTTACTTTTTGTCAGCCAACAAGATGAGTAGGCCTAACGAACAGCAAAAGCACCAGTCTATGTCAATCTACTATCCCCCATAGTACAAAAGTTGACCTATTATATTCTGTGCGAGAAATAAAATTCCAAACATAGTCTGGGACAGTTGTGGGATGCGATAGATCCCAAATTAATACAACCACTAGCATCAAAAGTGACCACAAATGCGATTATGCACGGAATGCTATTATTATAAAGATGCATTTCTAAGGTGAAAATGATCATCCCCAAACTTGAAACTCATGCGCTGCTTATGTATACCAGTTAGGCTCTTACAACCCTTGTGAAGCGGATTAATGTGCTTAATTTGAACTTCTTTGGGATAGGGGGCAGTATTTTCACGTTCGGACGAAAAGCATGCCCTAAGTAAACTGCCTGCTACTCAGGCCCAGAAGCTAGGATATGCATATTATTAGTAGATTTGGATAGAAAACACTGACGTTTCTAAAACTGTTTGAATGATGTCTGAGTATAACAGAACTCATATGGCAGGCGAAAACCTGAGGAAAAATCCAACCAGGAAGTGGGTTAATTGTAGTTACTTATTCAAGAACGATCAAGTGTATTGTATTACAAAAAGAAAACTAATAGGATGGAAAATGTTGAAAAATTCACCACAGTTTTCATGAATATTCAACATAGAAATGCTACCAAAAATAATTGACAGAAACTCGTTACAAATGATGGAGTCATCCATGATTCACAAAATTATATTTTGAAAAAGGAAGCAAAATCTTTTAAGAATGTTTTCTTTGCAGTCTCCTCCATTTCCAATTAATGATGTTAACTGTAAGGATTTATTTCCGAATAATATTAATAATAATGTAAAATTAACAAATTTACAGAAAGACCTGTGTGAAGGCCAACATACAGAAGAGGAACTTTTTGTAAAAACACAAGTGTCACGCCCTGACCTTAGAGAGCCGTTTTATGTCTCTATTTGGTGTGTTCTATGTTGTCTATTTCTTTGTTTTGGCCGAGTATGGTTCCCAATCAGAGGCAGCCTTTTCCCCACCTGTGTTTGTAGGTAGTTATTTTCTGTTTAGTCTCTGGTACCTGACAGAACTGTTCGCTTTCGTTTTGTTACTTTGTTCGAGTGTTTTTTTTATTTTTTATTATAAAAAAATCATGAACACTTTTCACGCTGCGCTTTGGTCCACTCCTTCCGACGACAGGCGTTACAACAAGGGCTTGATGGTAGGTATACTAGTAGAGGTATATCAGGCCTTTTTTGATGTACTCAAAGATACATTATTAGCATGTTTTAATTACTCCTATAAAAATGGTAGACTTTCAGATTTCATCACTACTAAAACAGGACCCAGGTGGTAAGTATAAAGATCCAGTCCATTTAAAAAACTGGAGGCTTCTTACACTTCAATGTTGTGATGCAAAAATCCTTGAGAAATGCATGAAACATTAAAAAAAAGTTTTTTGCAGATATTGTTCATCCTAATGAGACGGGTTTTTCTTTTTACATGGACGATAAGTTGGAGATAATATACGACAATTACATGAAACAATTGAACATTATGAAACATTAAAGATACCAAGCCTGGTCTTCATAGCAGATTTGGAAAAGGCATTTGATACAGTATAGAATTGATGTATAAATGCTTGCATGAACTTTCATTTCAGTGAATCTCTTAAACAATGGGTTAAAGTTATGTACAGCAACCCCAAATGTAAAAGAGTAAATAAAGGTTACTTTTCAGAAAGTATTGAGTTTTTAAGAGGAGTAAATAAAGACTTTCCGTTGACTCCATATCTATTATTGTGGCCATTGAAATGTTAGCTATTAAAATGAGATCCATCAAGAACATCATCAGAAATCCTGTGGATAAAAACAAAACTGTCAATGTACGCCGATGATTCAAGTTGTTTCTTAAATCTGCAATCTGGATCCCTGCACAGTCTCATTGAAGATCACTTTTCTCACCTCTGTAATAAATCCTAAATATGACAAGTGTACCATATTACACCACCATTCAAAAGTTTGGGGTCTCTTAGAAATGTTCATGTTTTGCTCATTAAAATAACATCAAATTGATTAGAAATGCAGGGTAGACATTGTTCATGTGGTAAATTACCATTGTAGCTGGAAACGGCAGATTTCTTTTAGCAACCATCATTCCTGTGTTCTAATGGTACGTTGTGTTAGCCTTTTTAAAATGATAAACATGGATAAGCTAATTGATCATTAGAAAACCCTTTTGCAATTATGATAGCACAGCTAAAAATGTTGTCCTGATTAAAGAAGTAATAAAAATGGCTTTCTTTAGGCTCCTTGCGAGCTCACAGAACAGGGCTCCGGGCAGCCGAGCGGAAATGGAGGAAAACTCGCCTCCCTGCGGACCTGGCATCCTTTCACTCCCTCCTCTCTACATTTTCCTCCTCTGTCTCTGCTGCTAAAGCCACTTTCTACCATTCTAAATGCCAAGCATCTGCCTCTAACCCTAGGAAGCTCTTTGCCACCTTCTCCTCCCTCCTGAATCCTCCCCCCTCCTCCCTCTCTGCAGATGACTTCGTCAACCATTTTGAAAAGAAGGTAGACGACATCCGATGCTCGTTTGCTAAGTCAAACGACACCGCTGGTTCTGCTCACACTGCCCTACCCTATGCTCTGACCTCTTTCTCCCCTCTCTCTCCAGATGAAATCTCGCGTCTTGTGACGGCCGGCCGCCCAACAACCTGCCCGCTTGACCCTATCCCCTCCTCTCTTCTCCAGACCATTTCCGGAGACCTTCTCCCTTACCTCACCTCGCTCATCAACTCATCCCTGACCGCTGGCTACGTCCCTCCCGTCTTCAAGAGAGCGAGAGTTGCACCCCTTCTGAAAAAACCTACACTCGATCCCTCCGATGTCAACAACTACAGACCAGTATCCCTTCTCTCTTTTCTCTCCAAAACTCTTGAGCGTGCCGTCCTTGGCCAGCTCTACCGCTATCTCTCTCAGAATGACCTTCTTGATCCAAATCAGTCAGGTTTCAAGACTAGTCATTCAACTGAGACTGCTCTTCTCTGTATCACGGAGGCGCTCCGCACTGCTAAAGCTAACTCTCTCTCCTCTGCTCTCATCCTTCTAGACCTATCGGCTGCCTTCGATACTGTGAACCATCAGATCCTCCTCTCCACCCTCTCCGAGTTGGGCATCTCCGGCGCGGCCCACGCTTGGATTGCGTCCTACCTGACAGGTCGCTCCTACCAGGTGGCGTGGCGAGAATCTGTCTCCTCACCACGCGCTCTCACCACTGGTGTCCCCAGGGCTCTGTTCTAGGCCCTCTCTTATTCTCGCTATACACCAAGTCACTTGGCTCTGTCATAACCTCACATGGTCTCTCCTATCATTGCTATGCAGACGACACACAATTAATCTTCTCCTTTCCCCCTTCTGATGACCAGGTGGCGAATCGCATCTCTGCATGTCTGGCAGACATATCAGTGTGGATGACGGATCACCACCTCAAGCTGAACCTCAGCAAGACGGAGCTCCTCTTCCTCCCGGGAAGGACTGCCCGTTCCATGATCTCGCCATCACGGTTGACAACTCCATTGTGTCCTCCTCCCAGAGCGCTAAGAACCTTGGCGTGATCCTGGACAACACCCTGACGTTCTCAACTAACATCAAGGCGGTGTCCCGTTCCTGTAGGTTCATGCTCTACAACATCCGCAGAGTACGACCCTGCCTCACACAGGAAGCGGCGCAGGTCCTAATCCAGGCACTTGTCATCTCCCGTCTTGATTACTGCAACTCGCTGTTGGCTGGGCTCCCTGCCTGTGCCATTAAACCCTACAACTCATCCAGAACGCCGCAGCCCGTCTGGTGTTCAACCTTCCCAAGTTCTCTCACGTCACCCCGCTCCTCCGCTCTCTCCACTGGCTTCCAGTTGAAGCTCGCATCCGCTACAAGACCATGGTGCTTGCCTACGGAGCTGTGAGGGGAACGGCACCTCAGTACCTCAGGCTCTGATCAGGCCCTACACCCAAACAAGGGCACTGCGTTCATCCACCTCTGGCCTGCTCGCCTCCCTACCACTGAGGAAGTACAGTTCCCGCTCAGCCCAGTCAAAACTGTTCGCTGCTCTGGCCCCCAGTGGTGGAACAAACTCCCTCACGACGCCAGGACAGCGGAGTCAATCACCACCTTCCGGAGACACCTGAAACCCCACCTCTTCAAGGAATACCTAGGATAGGGTAAGTAAGGGTAAGTAATCCTTCTCACCCTCCCCCCAAAAAAAAAAATATTTAGATGCAAGTGGCTGTTCCACTGGATGTCATAAGGTGTATGCACCAATTTGTAAGTCGCTCTGGATAAGAGCGTCTGCTAAATGACTTAAATGTAAATGTAAATGTAGTTGAGTATCTGGAGCATCAGCATTTGTGGGTTCGATTACAGGCTCAAAATGTCCAGAAACAAAGAACTTTCTTCTGAAACTCGTCAGTCTATTCTACGTGATAAATTGCCAAGAAACTGAACAGCACAAACTGGCCTAACCAGAAGAGAAATAGGAGTGGGAGGTCCAGGTGCACAACTGAGCAAGAGGACAAGTACATTAATGTCTAATTTGAGAAACAGATGTCTCACAAGTCCTCAACTGGCAGCTTCATTAAATAGTACCCGCAAAACACCAGTCTCAACATCAACAGTGAAGAGGTGACTCCGGGATGCTTGCCTTCTAGGCAGAGTTCCTCTGTCCAGTGTCTGTGTTCTTTTGCCCATCTTCGTTTTATTGGCCAGTCAGAGATGTGGCTTTTTCTTTGCAACTCTGCCTAGAAGGCCAACATCCCGGAGTCGCCTCTTCACTGTTGACTTTGCTGTTTAGCAGGTACTATTTACTGAGATACACATTTTTAAATTGGCTGATAGGAATTGGCATAAATTGAAAAATACAGGTTGCAAAATAAATGGGAAGAGGTTTTCGATGGTTTACCGATTCCATGGCACATGGTTTATGAACTGGTACAAAAACAGCACTGGATTCAACACTTCAAGTTTTGACATTTTAATTATTGTACCATTGCCACCAACAGAATGCTATATATATATGGGGCATACAGCAATCTCAGTTCTTTGGATTTTGCTGCAAAGAGACAGAATCCCTAGACCATTTGTTCTGGTAATTCCCCTATGTAACTTGTTTCTGGTCACAGGTTCAGGAATGGTTAAGAAATCACAACACTTACTTAAAATTAACCTTACAAATAGCAGTGTTAAGCGATTTGGAAAGCCATAGTCAGTCAATGGGTGGGATGGGCTGAGAGCGGCTGATGGGTGGGATTAAAGAGCTTATGTTTGGTGATGTGATTGCTTTATATAAATGTACCATGTATGTAAAATGTGTATATAAATTGTACATGTAAAACGTATGAATATGCTGCAGAAAAGCTGTAAAAAAAATCATTTAAAAAGATGTGTCCACTGAAGTGAGGGGTGGTGGATGGGTTTATATACACGGCTCAAAAAAATAAAGTGAACACTAAAATAACACATCCTAGATCTGAATGAATGAAATATTCTTATTAAATACTTTTTTCTTTGCATAGTTGAATGTGCTGACAACAAAATCACACAAAAATGATCAATGGAAATCAAATTTATCAACACATGGAGGTCTGGATTTGGAGTCACACTCAAAATTAAAGTGGAAAACCACACTACAGGCTGATCCAACTTTGATGTAATGTCCTTAAAACAAGTCAAAATGAGGCTCAGTAGTGTGTGTGGCCTCCACGTGCCTGTATGACCTCCCTACAACGCCTGGGCATGCTCCTGATGAGGTGGCGGATGGTCTCCTGAGGGATCTCCTCCCAGACCTGGACTAAAGCATCCACCAACTCCTGGACAGTCTGTGGTGCAACGTGGCGTTGGTGGATGGAGCGAGACATGATGTCCCAGATGTGCTCAATTGGATTCAGGTCTGGGGAACGGGCGGGCCAGTCCATAGCATCAATGCTTTCCTCTTGCAGGAACTGCTGACACACTACAGCCACTTCAGTCTCTCTTTTGGGCAGGTGCAGTGATCTAGACAAGTCACATAACCTTGAGTCCAAGTCAAGTCCCAAGTCCCTAGTGTTTGAGTCAGAGTCCTTAATACTTGAGTCACGAGTCACTTGGTGGTACTAAAAGAGTCTGTCCAATCATTTTTAAAGATAAATGTTATTACAGTGTTGCATATTTGTAAGGCTAAATAGATAATACAGCTACCTAACAATTGCTGCTCTCGCTGTGAAGTTGTGAAGAGGGCACAAAAATGCATTTTTGGCATGGGCCCTCAGATCCTTAAAAAGTTCTACAGCTGCACCATTGAGAGCATCTTGATTGGCTGCATCATCGCTTGGTGTGGCAACTGCTTGGCATCCGACCACAATGCGTAGTGCGTCGACCCAGTAAATCTCTGGGCCCGAGCTCTCTGGGGCCATCCAGGACTTCTATACCAGGCGGTGTCAGACGAAGGCCCTAAAACTCCAGCCACCCAAGTCATAAACTGTTCTCTCTGCTACCTCTCTGTACACGATGCCGGTGCTCCAAGTGTGGAACCAAGAGGACCCTGAACAGTTTCTACCCCGAAGCTAGTTTAAGTAGTTAACCAAATAGCTACTTGGACTATTTGCATTTACCGTTTTTGCACTCACATGTTTGACTTATCACATATGCTGCTGCTACTGTTTATTATCTATCCTGTTGCCTAGTCACATATCTACCTCAATTACCTCATACCCCAGCACATCGACGAGGTACTGGTACCCAGTGTATATAGTCAAGTTATCATTACGCATTATTACTTTTCTATTATTTCTCGATTTTATTTCTCTCTGCATTGTTGTGAGTAAGCATGTAAGTAAGCATTTCACTGTTAGTCTACACCTGTTGTTTAGGAAGCACGTGACAAATACAATCTGATTGGATTGAATATCACTTTTATTAATAGTATATCAAGACTCTAAACTTGTCCAACATGAATTCAATAACTCTGTGATTATTGATTATCATCATTACGAGAAATGCAGCTATCCTGGCAGCAGGCCTCTTTATTAAATCCAAACGACTCGTACTGAAACAACATCGATTGCTGCCATGCTCTGCATAAAGCAATAAAAAGATTAGCCGCTGGGGAAAAAGTAAACAGGAGAGAGTAAAAGTTGCAAATCATCACTTCATACCCTCCTTTCTGCAGTAGCGTCTCTGTAGCTGTCACGTTCTGACCTTATTTCCTTTATTGTGTCTTTGTGTTAGTATGGTCAGGGCGTGAGTTGAGGTGGGCAGTCTATGTTCGTTTTTCTAGGTTGTGTTTATGTGTTTGGCCTGGTATGGTTCTCACTCAGAGGCAGGTGTCGTTCGTTGTCTCTGATTGAGAATCATACTTGGGTACCTTTTTCCCACCTGTGTTTTGTGGGTGAATATTTTCTGTTCTGTCTTTTTCTTCACCGTACAGGACTGTTCGTTTGTCGTTTTTCCCAGTGTTCAGTTGTTTCATTAAAGAATATGAACACTTACCACGCTGGGCATTGGTCCTCCTCTTCTTCCACCCACGACGAGCGTTACAGTAGCTCATCATAAGGACGATGCCCTATTTCCACACGCGGCAGAAATATCAATATGGATTTATGAGTCACCCTGAAGAAAGGTCCTCAGCTAATTAAACCTGTAATCCCTTTATACTTTAAAAACAGGGGTTTGCCCGGCTAACAATTCTGGAGAGAAATAATGTTTTTATAATGTTACCCGTAATGTTCTTCAGATGTTTGAGTGTCCAGTTTTCTGTTAGTTAGGGAAACATTCTATGTAGGGAGGAGTGGGGTAAGTTGAGACATTTTTTACATTCAACATCACTCCATCTACGGAAATATAGTATTCTTTCTAACAAAGATATCTACATATATTTGAGGATGTTGTGTATCTCTGGAAATAATCAGAATTCAATTCAAATTGTATTTGTCACATGCTTCGTAAACAACAGGTGTAGACTAAGAATGAAATGCTTACTCACAGGCCCTTCCCAACAATGCAGCGAGAAATAAAATGGAGAAATAATAGAAGAGTAAAATACATAATAATAAAAGTAATCAGAAATACACAGTGAGTAATGATAATTTGGCTAGTTACACTAGATACCAGTACCAAGTCGATGTGCAGGGGTACTTACTAGGTAATTGAGGTAGATATTTACATATAACTAGGAATAAAGTGACAGAGAATAAACAGTACCAGCAGCATATGTGATGAATCCAAAAACGGTAAACAATTCGGTTAACTATTTTACTAACCATTTAGCAGTCTTGTGGCTTGGGGGTAGAAGTTGTTCAGGGTCCTGTCGGTTCCAGACTTGGTGCATTGGTACCGCTTGCTGGTTGGTAGCGGAGAGAGCAGTCTATGACTTGGCTGGCTGGACTTATTTCAACATTTTTAGGGCCTTCCTCTGACACCTCCTGGTATAGAGGTCCTGGATGGCAGGGCTGTATGCACTACCCTCTGTAGCGTTTTGCGGTCGGATGCCAAGCATTTGCCATACCAAGCGGTGATGCAGCCAGTCAAGATGCTCTCAATGGTGCAGCTGTAGAAATTGTTAGGATCTGAGGGCCCATGACAAATCTTTTCACACTGCTGAGGGGGAAGAGGCATTGTCATGCCTTCGTCACAACTGTGTTGGTGTGTGTGGACCATGTGATGCGATCCTTAGTGATGTGGACACCGAGTACATAAAACTCGCGACCAGCTGGAGCTACAGCCCCGTCTATGTGAATGGGGGCGTGCTCGGCCCTCCGTTTCCTGCCACGAACAGCTCCTTTGTTTTGCTGACGTTGAGGGAGAGGTTGTTGTCCTGGCACCACACTGATCGGGTCTTTGACCTCATTCCTATAAGCTGTCTCATCATCGTTGGTGATCAGGCCTACCACCATCGTGTCGGCAGCAAACTTAAAGGAAATATCAACTAGAGGTCGACCGATTAATTTATCATGTTAAATAACACTAATATTTGAGAACAATATTTTGTTGTTATAATAAGGTTGGTAGCAATTTCGTTGTATAAATAATGCGATCACTGTGGCCAGTCAGATTAAGATAATAGTCTATTAAAACGTTTACATGCTTTGCAACAATAACGATTTCCCTAATAATCCTCTTTACATGCACACATCTGAAATCAGATGAATAGTTGCAGAAAATCGCCGAACAAAAATAAACACTATATGCATCGATTTCAAAGATTTTATTGGGTTACAGTTCATATATGGAAATCAGTCAATTGAAATCAATTCATTAGGCCCTAATCTATGGATTTCAAATGACTGGGAATAGAGACATGCATCTGTTGGTCACAGATACCTTAAAAAAAAGGTAAGGTCGTGGATCAGAAAACCAGACAGTATCTTGTGTGACCATCATTTGCCTCATGCAGCACGACACATCTCCTTCACATAGAGTTGATCAGGCTGTTAATGTGGCCTGTGGAATGTTGTCTCACTCCTCTTCAATGGCTGTGCAAAGTTGCTGGATATGGGCGGGAACTGGAACGCACTGTCATACACGTCCATCCAAAGCATCCCAAACATGCTCAATGGGTGAGTATGCAGGCCATGGAAGAACTGGGACATTTTCATCTTCCAGGGATAGTGTACAGATCCCTGTGACATGGGGGCGTGCATTATCATGCTGCAACATGAGGTGATGATAGTGGATGAATGGCACGACAATGGGTCTCAAGATCTCGTCATGGTATCTCTGTGCATTCAAATTGCAATAGTGTTTGTTGTCCGTAGCTTATGCCTACCCATACCATAATCCTACCTCCACCATTGGGCACTCTGTTGACATCAGCAAACTGCTCCCCCACACAACGCCATCTGCCCGGTACAGTTGAAACCGGGATTCTTCTGTGAAGAGCACACTTCTCCAGCGTGACAGTGGCCATTGAAGGTGAGAATTCCCACTGAAGTCAGTTACGACACCGAACTGCAGTAAGGTCAAGACCATGGTGAAGACGACGAGCACGCAGATGAGCTTCCCTGAGATGGTTTCTGACAGTTTGTGAAGAAAGTTTTTGCTTGTGCAAACCCACAGTTTCTTCAGCTGTCCAGGTGGCTGTCTTAGACGATCCTGCAGGTGAAGAGGCCGGATGTGGAGGATCTCTCTGTACTTTGTTCTGTTAATCTTTCCCACAATCCTGACTAGTCTCCCAGTCCCTGCCAATGAACATATTCCCAGAGCATGATGCTGCCACCCCTATGCTTCTCCAGACGTGACGCTTGGCATTCAGGCCAAAGAGTTCAATTTTGGTTTTATCAGACCAGAGAATCTTGTTTCTCATGGTCTGAGAGTCCTTTACGTGCCTTTTTGGCAAACTCCAAACGGGCTGCGATGTGCCTTTTACTGAGGATTGGTTTCCGTCTCTCCACTGTACCATGAAGGCCTGATTGGTGGAATGCTGCAGAGATAGGAAAACCTTCGAAGGACAACTATCTCCACAGAGGAACTCTGGAGCTCTGTCAGAGTGACCATCAGGTTCTTGGTCACCTCCCTAACCAAGCCTTTCTCTCACGATTGATCAATTTGTCCAGGTGGTCAGAAAAGTCTTCCATTTAAGAATGATGGGGGCCACTGTGATCTTGGGAACCTTCAATGCTGCAGAAATGTTTTTGGTACAGTTCCCTAGCGCTGTGTCTCGACACAATCCTGTCTCGGAGCTCTACGGACAATCCCGGACAATCCACTTTAATAGCTTAGCTTCAACCAAAGCCTGCTACTGTCAGGCCAATAATATTCGGAGAACATGTTAACCACGTTCTAGGTAAGTTCTGTTTGACATTAAGGGAATGGTCTCTTGGAAACAGTCTTTGCACGTCACTGGAACATACATTCCTATGAAAATGTTAGGTATTACTACTGAAACCCTTAATAAGGGAATGTGCTTTAAAGTTGTGGGAACGTTTGTTGTTAGCTGGGTTCTACCCATTAGGCTACAACTCTGTCACTTAACATTTGGGTTGTTATTATGAAGTATTTACTGATATCCTACATGGTTTTTGTGTAATTTTATGATTTCATGTTTATTGACTCTTTGACATTTTCAAGAAGGATCCCTGAAATGACTAATACAATAAATTAGAGTTCTCAGCCTGAACCCAATGGAGCCCAATTCTGTGAATTGATTCGGGCTGGGTGGGTGTGCGTGTCTGTGCAACTTTTACGACGGATCTCTCTCAGCAACAGCTGAGGATTCCAATATTGACTGGGCCAGAGACATTTGAAGCCAAGATGCGATACGAATACGCTGGAGTGCACTCGGGAGAATGTTAATCTACAAGACCACGACAGGCAGCTCAGCTTAATTTAAAGGCATGAATGATTTATACGCTGTGTAATGACATGAATCAATTATATTGAAGTATGTTACGTTAGATAAAACAGGATATGCTCTCACAGCTCGATGGTGGATAGATCATTCACTGCCTTGCAAAAGCCCAGAAATGTAAACATCTTGGAATGACCTAGTCAAAGCCCAGACCTCAATCCAATTGAGAATCTGTGGTATGACTTAAAGATTGCTGTACACCAGCTGAACCCACCCAACTTGAAGGAGCAGGAGCAGTTTGCCTTGAAGAATGGGCAAAAAAACCAGTGGCTAGATATGCCAAGCTTATAGAGACATACCCAAAGAGGCTTGCAGCTGTAATTGCTGCAAAAGATGCCTCTACAAATTATTGACTTGGGGGGGGTTTGAATGCTCAAGTTTAATTTTTTTTGTCTTATTTCTTGTTTGTTCCATAATGAAAAATATTTTGCACCTTCAAAGTGGTAGGCATGTTGTGTAAATCAAATGATACAAACCCCCCAAAATACATTTTAATCCCAGGTTGTAAGGCAACAAAATAGGAAAAATGACAAGAGGGTGAGCACTTGCGCAAGCCACTGTATGAGGCTACTATAGCCTGAACATGAGTCAAGAGCAAAAGAATACATTTGATTTAGGCTACATTTTATTAATATGAACAAATTCTTATTTACATTGACGGCTTACCAAAAGGCAAAACCTCCTACGGGGACAGGAGTTGGGATAAAAACGACGAGAGAACCAGGGATATGTGTGCTTTGGGGACCTTTAACAGAATGTGGCTGGCAAAATGGGTGTTGTATGTGGATGATAAGGGCTGCAGTAGATATCGCAGATAGTGGGGAGTGAGGCCTAAGAGGGTTTGGGTCTTGGATCGAGCCTTGGGGTACAACATTGGTGACAGGCAGTGGTTGAGACAGCAGATGTTCTGATTTTATACACTGCACTCTTTGAGAGAGGTAGTTAGCAAACCAGGACAAAGACCCCTCAGAGACACCAATATTCGTTAACCGACCCACAAAAATGGAATAGTCTACCGTATCAAAAGCTTTGGCTAAGTCAATAAAAACAGCAGCACAGCATTGCTTAGAATCAAGGGCAATGGTGACATCATTGAGGATGTTTAAGGTTGCAGTGACACATCCATAACCTGAGCAGAAACCAGATTGCATACTGGAGAGAATACTATAGACATCAAGAAAGCTTGTCAGTTGATTATTGACAAGTTTGTACAACCCTTTTGATAGAAATAGGCCTATAACAGTTAGGATCAGCTTGATCTCCACCTTTAAATAAAAGACAAACCGTGGCTGCCTTCCAAGCAATGGGAACCTCCCCAGAGATGAGAGACAGGTTAAAAAGGTAAAAGATGGGCTTTGTGGTTATAAGGGCAGCAACCTCAAAGAGAAAAGGGTCCAAATCCAGACATTTTTTGGGGGTCAAGTTTAGGGAGCTCCTTTAGCACCTCGCCTGCATGGAGAACTTTTGTAACGGGGCAGGGGATAAAGAGGGAGGAGAATCAGGGCTAGTCGCAATAGAAGGGGTGGGAGATGAGGAAGTGTTGGAAGGGCAAGGAGGCATGGCTGAGTTAATTAGGAATCCTGACTTAATGAAGTGGTGATTAAAAAGCTTAGCCTTCTTGTCAGTAACAACCACATCATCAACTTTAAGGGACATGGGCAGCTGTGACGAGGAGGGTTTATTCTCCAGGTCTTTAACCCTTTTCCAGAACTTCTTGGGGTTAGACCCACAGAGAAAGAACTGCTCCTTAAAGTAACAAACTTTGTCCTTCCGGAAAGCTTGAGTGCACTTATTTCTCATTTTCCTGAACGAAAAATCACGGATGAACCAGGGGCTGAACCTGTTTTTAATTATAATTTTATTTATGGGGGCGTGTTTGTTAACAATACCACTGAAAACGTAAAAAAGAAGGTCCAAGTGTATTCGACAGAGGGGATCAAGCTGATTCTATACCACTTGACAGAGGCCAGATCATGAAGGAAGGCTTGCTCATTCAAGTTTTTTAGCAAGCATCTATGACAAATAAGAACAGGTCGTTTCACTGAGCAGCCATTATGAACACAGGCTGTAAAACAGTGATCACGAATGTCATTGCAGAAAACGCCAGACTGATAACTATCAGGATTATCTGTGAGAATAACATAGAGGAGAGTAGCCTTTTCTGGGTGTTTGGAGTCATACCTTGTGGGATTGGTACTAATCTGAGAAAGATTTAGGGAGTCCCATTGCTTTAGAATTTGTTCAGGTAGTTTAAGCACGTCCCAATTTAGATCACAAATTCAGACTTAGTGTAAGGGGCCAGGAGAGAGCTTAGGGCAGGTAGGGTACAGGCTGGTGCTGATGGAGGATGATAACACCCAACAACAGTCAACAAAGAGTTATTTGAAAGTTTAATGCTTAAAACCAGAAAATCTAATTATTCACGCTATTGCATGCTAAATGTTTCTGTTCAGTAATAGATGAACAAACAAATAAATGAGCTACCTCCTTTGGCCAAAAAATATATTTATTGCCACTAGTGGCAAACAGCTCACAATTTTTTTTTCTGGCAAACAATTCTCTCAAGATTCCATTTGAATTTGTGGCAAACCTGTGGCAAACAGTTTACCAGAAGCCATTTCTGGTGAACACATGATTTCCAAGACAAGTAACGACTGACGACAAAAATCAGGGGGATTAGAAAAATCTGTTGGAAAATGGAAACCAAGCTAGCTACGTACCAAAGTTGTCCGGGGAGTGTCTAACTTATTCATTAAACTTCCTAATACATTTAGCTAATATATGTCTAGTTAGCAATGTCATGTTTTATGGGATAGAGTGAAACACATTTTGTTGATACCAGTTTCACTCTCTCAGTGCTAGTAACTGGCTAGTGCTTAGCTAGCATATTTCTGCACAATTAATGTGATAGCTAACTAACTAATGATTTTCCTAAACACATATGTTTAATTGAACACTCTGTTGTCTTTTAATACCAATATGCTAGTATCACTGTTCAGTAGCATATTAGCTAGCACAACATATAGATAGCAGCAATATGATCTGTCAAAACTTTATTTTTGCAGATGGATACCCTTCCCCTACCTGTGGTGTTGGAAGAGGCTGAATTGGTAGGAGGATGCATCAACATCCTGTTTGTAGTGCACTCCCTCATAACACTTTTTCGAGTGATAAATGAATTGATAAGGTAGGCAAATGCATGCATTATTCTCATAAATGTAACCCATATATTCATTTGTTATTATATTGCTTTAAACTGGTAGCTAAGCACATTGTGATCATGTGTTGTTCCTTCTCTCTTTTTAGAAGCAATCAGTTACAAGGCAAAAATACAGATTGAGGCCAGATAAATGTGTGCACCAGGTCAAGGCTTCTTGCATGCATGGCTTTGAGCTGTAAATGACCAATAATTAATTTAGTAAAAAGATATGAATTGCCATATTAGACATAACTTTGTTACTTTTCTTACACATTATACACCTGACTCAGGAAGAAGAGACAATTAGTAGACAGTTGTCTCTTAATTATGAAGTCTCCAGTCTCGATTTAATATCATAAGTTGATTAGTTTGATTCAATTGTGTTGAGGCTTAGCTGGAGAAAAATATTGTATACTGTGGCTCTCTAGGAACAGTTGGCAACACATGAAAAGGTAGATTTAGTAGGCCTAATAATAATATAATATAAATCCCAGTTTGTGCTAGCTACATCATTTGTTTATATAGCATTTATACAAGGCAGAAACATTGTTTCCTTGCTGAAAAATATATAGAATACCAGTTTCAGTGAGAAGCATAGCAACATCAAGGCGTCTTTGTAACATCTGTGAGAGACGAATTACGTATTTATTTGATATTAATGGTTAACATTAATATTTAACTAATAATGACACATTTCAGTTCCACTAGTGTCTGTGTTTTTATGGTCTACACTCTAGTTCCCTGCAGATCATCTCGGCGTATGGTCACCAGACATGGCTTGAGCTGACAAATTAGTTAAAGACTGCATTACATAGACAAGAACGTGTTTTACCAGGGATAGTTTAGGAGTAGAACAATCCCTCATTGTCTCAAAATCATCCTTGCATCTGGGAAACTAAATCAGGGTGGGGTTAAGACAACAACCCCACGCAGATAACGACCAGATTAACCCAGAGTGGCTTATGATGCCCCAATCTGCATGGGATGCGTGGAACCAACCATGACTAAGCATTTTTAGTGTCAGCTTTATATACAGTTGACGCTGGAGGTTTACATACACCTTAGCCAAATACATTCAAACTGTTTTTCACAATTCCTGACATTTAATCCTAGTAAATATTCCCTGTTTTAGGTCAGTTAGGATCACAACTATATTTTAAGAATGTGAAATGTCAGAATAATAGTAGAGAGTGATTTATTTCAGCTTTTATTTCTTTCATCACATTCCCAGTGGGTCAGAAGTTTACATACACTCAATTAGTATTTGGTAGCATTGCCTTTAAATGGTTTGACTTGGGTCAAATGTTTTGGGTAGCTTTCCACAACTTCCCACAATAAGTTAGGTGAATTTTGGTGTAACTGAGTCAGGTTTGTAGGCCTCCTTGCTCGCACTCGCTTTTCCTGTTCTGTCCACAAATTTTCTATGGGATTGAGGTTAGGGCTTTGTGATGGCCTCTCCAATACCTTGACTTTGTTGTCCTTAACCTTGACTTTGTTGTCCTTAAGCTTCCATGGCAACCCCACGGGAACCTTTCCCCAATAGAATCACACCTGTTGGCATTGTTTCAATAATATATAGAACTTTTCTCACAGCTCTGGTATATAAAGGTTTTTTGAGGCCTTGTTCACAATTCATTCTGTGGCAGCACAATGACCAAATGATATACTCTATATGAGGCTCTTGATCAAATCTTTGATCATGACACTAGAGAGGTCTGTGATAACAAGCACTATGTTTCATCTGAGTATTTGTTATACTGAAAATAATCCATACATTATGCTTTTTTTGGGGGGACAAAAAAATGAAGTTGTATGAGCTCAGGTCAATGAGGCCTACAGGCCCTACATAGCAAATAGAAGATCAAAATGTGTAATGTTCACAAGAACTTAAGTTGATAAAAATATCTCATACAACATTAGGTGATAATATGTACTATTTTGGATTTATAATCAGCTATAATGGGGCAGTCATTTTGGGCAAGGAACACAGAATGAATTAACATGAAATGAACACAACAGGAGGGTTAAGAATATTGGTAAAAGTCATAATTTCAGCATTTCCTGAATCAGAAATGAACTGAACTAAACTGTTGTTTTGATCTGTCCTTTGTCAATAGTATGGGTTGTGACTTCAGATGCAGAATTATCTAGATGCATGGAAGGGATCATTTGACCAAACTGTGTGGACCTCAAAACCCCCTCTAACTGGCTGAAGAAATGGTGTTCGATACAGCCCTGTCCTGTACCACTTCTATCGAGAGACTTGAGTCCCAGCCAGCAACTTGTACCACGTGGAGTGAGCATGAAGAGAGATCCATTCCAAAACTTCTCTCGTATTGCTGGTATACTGGTTGGCAAATGGAAATGACATAATAGGCATTGTGGTGGGGCTCAAGTGAGACAGTCTGTTTGACAAAATCCATTATCATGGGTTTGAACTTTGAAGCTATCTGAGCGCACAAATTGCTCAGAGAGGGGTCTCTGTCACTGGTGTAGGAAGGGTTCTAAACGGGGTGGATATTTTTATCATGCTGACCACTACCTTTGTGCGTGGTGCCAGCGTGATGACTGTCCTATCAGTTGTAATGAAGCTTGTGTGTGATGTTAATTGTATGGTTTTTATTATGTTGAAAATTGACTGCGTTTTGATAAAGAAGGTATTAAGCTCAGCAACCCAGAGGAAGATTGTTTACTGTGAATGAAATGTCAGACTTCAGAATTATGTATTTTGTTAGTTTTAATGTATACTTAACAATCTTGAATTTTTATAGAAGAATCTGAGTTTCTTGAGAGGGGAATGTGAGAAGAATTACGTATTTACCTGATTTATTTGATATTAATGGTTATGTTACGCTATTGTGTCTAGGTGTAGGTGAAGGAGTCAAGCGCAGGAGAGCAGAGATGTCCGAGTAGCGTTTTTTAATAGGCAAGTCCACAAAACATATAGGTCAGGTACAATACCAAAATAAACGCTCGACAAAAGAGAAACCAGTTACTCACGGAAGGAGGAAAAACGAGCTCCTAGAACTTATACACACTCTGTATAAAACGTGAAAATAAACAAGCACAACCTCAACAAGCAACATAACACGAATAATCCCACACAAACCTAAGCAGGCAACAGGGGTAATTATAAACACAGAAATTACAGCAAATGAAACCAGCTGTGAAAGAACCAAAGACAAAACTGACGGAAAAAGAAAAGGGATCGTTGATGGCTAGTATGCCGGCGACGCCGATCGAACAGGGAGAGGAACCACCTTCGGTGGAAGTTGTGACAGGTTAACATTAATATTTGACTAATGGTAAGATATTTCTGTCCAACTAGTGTCTGTTTTTATGGTTTCCACTCTAGTTCCCTGCAGCTAATCTGGGCATATGGTCACCAGAGATGGCTTGAGCTGACAATTTAGTTAAAGACTGCATCACAAAAACAAGAATGTGTTTTACTAGGGATAGCTTAGGAGTAGAACAGTCCCTCATTGTCTCAAAATCAACCTTGCATCTGGTAAACTAAGTCAGGGTGGGGTTAAGACAACAACCCGTGCAGATAAAGGAAGGATATACCCAGAGTGGCTTATGATGCCCCAATCTGCATGGGGTGGGTGGAACCAACCATGACTAAGCATTTTTAGTGTCAGCTACAGTGGGGAGAACAAGTATTTGTTACACTGCCGATTTTGCAGGTTTTCCAACTTACAAAGCATGTAGAGGTCTGTAATTTTTATCATAGGTACACTTCAACTGTGAGAGACGGAATCTAAAACAAAAATCCAGATAATCACATTGTATGACTTTTAAGTAATTCATTTGCATTTTATTGCATGACATAAGTATTTGATCACCTACCAACCAGTAAGAATTCCGGCTCTCACAGACCTGTTAGATTTTCTTTAAGAAGCCCTCCTGTTCTCAACTAATTAGCTGTATTAACTGCACCTGTTTGAACTCGTTACCTGTATAAAAGGCACCTGTCCACACACTCAATCAAACAGACTCCAACCTCTCCACAATGGTCAAGACCAGGGAGCTGTGTAAGGACATCAGGGATAAAATTGTAGACCTGCACAAGGCTGGGATGGGCTACAGGACAATAGTAAAAGCAGCTTGGTGAGAAGGCAACAACTGTTGGCGCAATTATTAGAAAATGGAAGAAGTTCAAGATGACGGTCAATCACCTTCGGTCTGGGGCTCCATGCAAGATCTCACCTCATGGGGGATCAATGATCATAAGGAAGGTGAGGGATCAGCCCAGAACTACACGGCAGGACCTGGTCAATGACCTGAAGAGAGCTGGGACCACAGTCTCAAAGAAAACCATTAGTAACACACTCGCCGTCATGGATTAAAATCCTGCAGCGCATGCAAGGTCCCCCTGCTCAAGCCAGAGCATGTCCAGGCCCATCTGAAGTTTGCCAATGATCATCTGGATGATCCAGAGGAGGAATGGGAGAAGGTCATGTGGTCTGATGAGACAAGAACCTCCTTCCCTCAGTAAGAGCATTGAAGATGGGTCGTGGCGGGGTCTTCCAGCATGACAACGACCCAAAACACACAGCCAGGGCAACTACGTAATGGCTCCGTAACAAGCATCTCAAGGTCCTGGAGTAGCCTAGCCAGTCTCCAGACCTGAACCCAATAGAACATCTTTGAAGGGAGCTGAAAGTCCATATTGCCCAGCGACAGCCCCGAAACCTGAATGATCTGGAGAAGGTCTGTATGGAGGAGGGGGCCAAAATCCCTGCTGCAGTGTGTGCAAACCTGGTCAGGAACTACATTAACATTTACATTTAAGTCATTTAGCAGACGCTCTTATCCAAAGCGACTTACAAATTGGTGCATTCACCTTATGACATCCAGTGGAACAGCCACTTTACAATAGTGCATCTAAATCTTTTAAGGGGGGTGAGAAGGATTACTTTATCCTATCCTAGGTATTCCTTAAAGAGGTGGGGTTTCAGGTGTCTCCGGAAGGTGGTGATTGACTCCGCTGTCCTGGCATCGTGAGGGAGTTTGTTCCACCATTGGGGAGCCAGAGCAGCGAACAGTTTTGACTGGGCTGAGCGGGAACTGTACTTCCTCAGTGGTAGGGAGGCGAGCAGGCCAGAGGTGGAAGAACGCAGTGCCCTTGTTTGGGTGTAGGGCCTGATCAGAGCCTGGAGGTACTGAGGTGCCGTTCCCCTCACAGCTCCGTAGGCAAGCACCATGGTCTTGTAGCGGATGCGAGCTTCAACTGGAAGCCAGTGGAGAGAGCGGAGGAGCGGGGTGACGTGAGAAAACTTGGGAAGGTTGAACACCAGACGGGCTGCGGCGTTCTGGATGAGTTGTAGGGGTTTAATGGCACAGGCAGGGAGCCCAGCCAACAGCGAGTTGCAGTAATCCAGACGGGAGATGACAAGTGCCTGGATTAGGACCTGAGCCGCTTCCTGTGTGAGGCAGGGTCGTACTCTGCGGATGTTGTAGAGCATGAACCTACAGGAACGGGCCACCGCCTTGATGTTAGTTGAGAACGACAGGGTGTTGTCCAGGATCACGCCAAGGTTCTTAGCGCTCTGGATAATTGATAATGTGCTTGGTTACCTGGATGAGCTCCTGTCAGCATCCTCAAACCCAGGCTCTCGTGTGGAGATTAAGACGGGGTCCCCTTCCTGAGAGAGGGGAGTGGGGTAGAATAACCTTTGTACAAACCTCATCGCTTGACCTAGTGATGTTCAAAATGGCACCGAGGTTATGACAGAGCCAAGTGACTTGGTGTATAGCGAGAATAGGAGAGGGCCTAGAACAGAGCCCTGGGGGACACCAGTGGTGAGAGCGCGTGGTGAGGAGACAGATTCTCGCCACGCCACCTGGTAGGAGCGACCTGTCAGGTAGGACGCAATCCAAGCGTGGGCCGCGCCGGAGATGCCCAACTCGGAGAGGGTGGAGAGGAGGATCTGATGGTTCACAGTATCGAAGGCAGCCGATAGGTCTAGAAGGATGAGAGCAGAGGAGAGAGAGTTAGCTTTAGCAGTGCGGAGCGCCTCCGTGATACAGAGAAGAGCAGTCTCAGTTGAATGACTAGTTGAATGACTAGTCTTGAAACCTGACTGATTTGGATCAAGAAGGTCATTCTGAGAGAGATAGCGGGAGAGCTGGCCAAGGACGGCACGTTCAAGAGTTTTGGAGAGAAAAGAAAGAAGGGATACTGGTCTGTAGTTGTTGACATCGGAGGGATCGAGTGTAGGTTTTTTCAGAAGGGGTGCAACTCTCGCTCTCTTGAAGACGGAAGGGACGTAGCCAGCGGTCAGGGATGAGTTGATGAGCGAGGTGAGGTAAGGGAGAAGGTCTCCGCAAATGGTCTGGAGAAGAGAGGAGGGGATAGGGTCGAGCGGGCAGGTTGTTGGGCGGCCGGCCGTCACAAGACGCGAGATTTCATCTGGAGAGAGAGGGGAGAAAGAGGTCAGAGCACAGGGTAGGGCAGTGTGAGCAGAACCAGCGGTGTCGTTTGACTTAGCAAACGAGGATCGGATGTCGTCGACCTTCTTTTCAAAATGGTCATCTGCAGAGAGGGAGGAGGGGGGAGGGGGAGGAGGATTCAGGAGGGAGGAGAAGGTGGCAAAGAGCTTCCTAGGGTTAGAGGCAGATGCTTGGAATTTAGAGTGGTAGAAAGTGGCTTTAGCAGCAGAGACAGAGGAGGAAAATGTAGAGAGGAGGGAGTGAAAGGATGCCAGGTCCGCAGGGAGGCGAGTTTCCCTCCATTTCCGCTCGGCTGCCCGGAGCCCTGTTCTGTGAGCTCGCAATGAGTCGTCGAGCCACGGAGCGGGAGGGGAGGACCGAGCCGGCCTGGAAGATAGGGGACATAGAGAGTCAAAGGATGCAGAAAGGGAGGAGAGGAGGGTTGAGGAGGCAGAATCAGGAGATAGGTTGGAGAAAGTTTGAGCAGAGGGAAGAGATGATAGGATGGAAGAGGAGAGAGTAGCGGGGGAGAGAGAGCAAAGGTTGGGACGGCGCGATACCATCCGAGTAGGGGCAGTGTGGGAAGTGTTGGATGAGAGCGAGAGGGAAAAGGATACAAGGTAGTGGTCGGAGACTTGGAGTGGAGTTGCAATGAGGTTAGTGGAAGAACAGCATCTAGTAAAGATGAGGTCGAGCGTATTGCCTGCCTTGTGAGTAGGGGGAATGTGAGAGGGTGAGGTCAAAAGAGGAGAGGAGTGGAAAGAAGGAGGCAGAGAGGAATGAGTCAAAGGTAGACGTGGGGAGGTTAAAGTCGCCCAGAACTGTGAGAGGTGAGCCGTCCTCAGGAAAGGAGCTTATCAAGGCATCAAGCTCATTGATGAACTCTCCGAGGGGACCTGGAGGGCGATAAATGATAAGGATGTTAAGCTTGAAAGGGCTGGTAACTGTGACAGCATGAAATTCAAAGGAGGCGATAGACAGATGGGTAAGGGGAGAAAGAGAGAATGACCATTTGGGAGAGATGAGGATCCCGGTGCCACCACCCCGCTGACCAGAAACTCTCGGGGTGTGCGAGAACACGTGGGCGGACGAAGAGAGAGCAGTAGGAGTAGCAGTGTTATCTGTGGTGATCCATGTTTCCGTCAGTGCCAAGAAGTCGAGGGACTGGAGGGAGGCATAGGCTGAGATGAACTCTGCCTTGTTGGCCGCAGATCGGCAGTTCCAGAGGCTACCGGAGACCTGGAACTCCACGTGGGTCGTGCGCGCTGGGACCACCAGATTAGGGTGGCCGCAGCCACGCGGTGTGGAGCGTTTGTATGGTCTATGCAGAGAGGAGAGAACAGGGATAGACAGACACATAGTTGACAGGCAGGAAACTATGTAGGAAACTACAGGAAACATATGATCTCTGTAATTGCAAACAAAGGTTTCTGTACCAAATATTAAGTTCTGCTTTTCTGATGTATCAAATACTTATGTCATGCAATAAAATGTAAATTAATTACTTAAAAATCATACAATGTGATTTTATGGATATTTGTTTTAGATTCCGTCTCTCACTGTTGAAGTGTACCTATGATAAAATGACAGACCTCTACATGCTTTGTAAGTAGGAAAACCTGCAAAATCGGCAGTGTATCAAATACTTGTTCTCCCCACTGTATATACAGTTGAAGCCAGTAGTTTACAAAGACTTAGGTTGGAGACATTAAAACTCATTTTTCAACCTCTTCACAAAATTGTTGTTAACAAACTATAGTTTTGGCAAGTCGGTTAGGACATCTACTTTGTGCATGACACAAGTAGTTTTTCCAACAATTGTTAACAGACTTATTATTTTACTTATAATTCACCGTATCACAATTCCAGTGGTTTAGAAGTTTACATACACTAAGTTGACTGTGCCTTTAAACAGCTTGGAACATTCCAGAAAATTATGAATGGCTTTAGAAGCTTCTGATAGGCTAATTGACATAATTTGAGTCAATTGGAGGTGTACCTGTGGATGCATTTCAAGGCCTACCTTCAAACTCAGTGCCTCTTTGCTTGATATCATGAGAAAATCAAAAGAAATCAGCCAAGACCTCAGAAAAAAAATTGTAGACGTCCACAAGTCTTATTAATCCTTGGGATCAATTTCCAAACACCATGGGACCATGCAGCCGTCATAGCGCTCAGGATGGGGACACGTTCTGTCTCCTAGAGATTAACATAATTTGGTGCGAAAAGTGCAAATCAATCCCAGAACAACAGCAAAGGACCTTGTGAAGATGCTGGAGGAAACAGGTACAAAAGTATCTATATCCACAGTGTAACGAGTCCTATATCGACATAACCTGAAAGGCCACTCAGCAAGGAAGAAGCCCCTGCTCCAAAACCGCCATAAAAAAGCCAGACTATGGTTTGCAACTGCACATGGGGACAAAGATCGTACTTTTTGAAGAAATGTCCTCTGGTCTGATGAAACAAAAATAGAACTGTTTGGCCATAATGACCATCGTCATGTTTGTAGGAAAAAGGGGGAGGCTTGCAAGCCGAAGAACACCATCCCGACCGTGAAGCACGGCTGTGGCAGCATCATGATTTGGGGGTGCGGTGCTTTGCTGCAGGAGGAACTGGTGTACTTCACAAAATAGATGGCATCATGAGGCAGTAAAATTATGTGGATATATTGAAGCAACATCTCAAGACATCAGTCAGGAAGTTAAAGCTTGGTTGCAAATTGGTCTTCCAAATGGACAATGAACCCATGCATACTTCCAAAGTTGTTGCAAAATGGCATAAGGACAACAAAGTCAGTCGCCATTACAAAGCCCTGACCTCAATCCCATAGAAAATTTGTGGACAGAACTGAAAAAGCGTGTGCGAGCAAGTAGGCCTACAAACCTGACTCAGTTACACCAGCTCTGTCAGGAGGAAGGGGCCAAAATTCACCCAACTTTTTGTGGGAAGCTTGTGGAAGGCTACCTGAAACATTTGACCCAAGTTAAACAATTTAAAGGCAATGCTACTGAATACTAAGTTTGTGAATTTAAACTTCTGACCCACTGGGAATGTGATGAATGAAATAAAAGCTGAAATAAATAATTCTCTACTATTAATTATCCTGACATTTCACATTCTTAAAATAAAGTGGTGACTAACTGACCTCACAGGGAATTTTTACTCTGATTAAATGTCAGGAATTGTGAAAAACTGAGTTTAAATGTAGTTGGCTAAGGTGTATGTAAACCTCTGACTTCAACTGTACAGTACTCTGCATTTGTGTAAATGTTAGGTTATTCTGTCCAACACTCAATGGTGTGGGGTCGACCAGCCTCATTATTGCAATAATTAATTGATATTGAATAAAGATGATTGTTTGAAGAAATGACAGTCTCTCTCACTTGATCCACAGCACCTGACCTTGTTTTCCCAAATCCAAACCCACTCATTAGCTGCTATGTCTACCTTTTAAGATACCAAAATAGAAAATGTTTTCATTAATTGTTTTCAGTATCCAGTGCATACATTCAACAAGCTTTGGCTGAAGGACTTGCACAGCGCCACCATCTTCAAAGTTCACTCAAAAAGGCTATAGTTCTGTACTGTGTTAAATTTAGTCTGCGTTGTTTTAATGATTAACATTTTGTTAATTATCGTTAACTTTTATTGGTTGAAGGCTATTGCTCAGTTATCACTTGGCTCATGTAAATTCTGTAGTTGCCCCTTTAAACATTCCCACAGCATACACGTTTCTCTCATGTAAATGTTGTAGCTACATAAATAAAATAATAAATTGACTTGGAAAGTATCCAGTCCAAAGATTTATTTTGATCTATTAAGACATTGAATGCATGTTGTTTAGTATACCTAGTATGTTTAAAGTTATACATGATTTGGTTTATGTAGATACAGCATTTCAATGTTGTTACTACCTGATCTAATTCGCATATTATAGCAGTTTCAGGGGTTGTGTTGTGGATGGACATTATATGCCTGGGATGTTCCTTTGTTTTTGGCTGCCAGGACCACAGACAGCAATGTGAAATATTCCCCAGAGGCAGGACCACGGACAACTCAGGGGAAACTTCCAGACTGCAGCAGAACAGCCACACCTGTCTCCAGTTGTAAATCAGAGCCAAACTGCAGACAGGTGAACCCAATCAGTTCCTCTACTTATCCATGCCCTGGGTTTTCATTCTTTTTGAAGTAGTAGGAGGTTATTGGAGAGAGAGTGTATATGGTGGAGGAGGTTTTAAATTATGATGTCAACAAGGCTTGAACACCCGAAGACCACATTTTTAGGACCGTCCACTGGTGACGAAGTGTTTACTTTCTTTGTTTTGGGTTTTGTATATCAAGAATGTTGCCAAAGCCTGATAGTATATAAAGTGTTAACCCTTCACGTGGACTGGTATTGTGTGTTTGTATGTGTCTACCCTGCCATATAAAGAACCGGCACTGAAAACGCTACAATATTCATCCTGAGTTTTCTGCAAACTGTAGATTGTTCGCCACAAATTTCACATGATATTTGGCCAACTATTCAGAAGTCGCTGAAAATCTTCCGAAAGTTTGCCAAAAAACTATTTGCATGTGAAAATATGAGCTTGCCGCAACTGTTTGTCAGAAGCCTATTTTTTTATAAGGGCAGTGAAACTATTTAACGTCACATGCTTTTGGTCAAGAGTAGGATAAGTTTAACTTTAAGCCTTTTCCCAACCATAACCTAACTCTCCTAACCTGCTGCGTAAATTCTAAACCTGCTCCGAAAAGTCAATTTTGTTAAAAGCCCATTCTGGGCAAAACGAATGATAGCCAGCTAACTAAGTAAAGCATTTCATCATGGGAGACTAAATGCAATCATAGTTTGCAGAAGATGAGGGCAATACATAAGCTTCAAAATGACAAACTAATTGTACAGTATGACTAACAAACTATAAAACATAAAATCTGACAGTACATACAGTATATACGAATAGCGTAATAACTTCAAGTGGCTGAATTGTCCTTTAATGGGTGGCTCTCCCATAGTCATCAATGCCATAGCCACAGTTCATTGACTGTATATGAGCCAGAAAAAAGGAATGACAGATGTTTTGCTCAGCACCCCCGGAAGCAACTTGCCCAAGGCTCGACCCGCTTCTCCTTCACCCAAATCCAGACAGCTGATTTTCTGAAAGAGCTGCAAAATCTGGATCCCTACAAATCAGCTGGGCTAGACAATCTGGACCCTCTCTTTCTAAAATTATCTGCCGAAATTGTTGCAACCCCTATTACTAGCCTATTCAACCTCTCGTATCGTCTGAGATCCACAAAGATTGGCAAGCTGCTGTGGTCATCCCCCTCCTCAAAGGTGGAGACAATCTAGACCCAAACTATTATAGACCTATATCCATCCTGCCCTGACTTTCTAAAATCTTTGAGTTAAGTTAACAAACAGATCACCGACCATTTCGAATCCCACCTTCTCCATTATGCAATCTGGTTTCCGAGCTGGTCATGGGTGCACCGCTGCCATGCTCAAGGTCCTAAACGAAATCATAACCACCATCGATAAAAGACAGTACTGTGCAGCCGTCTTCATTGACCGGGTTTTTGACTCTGTCAATCACCGCATTCTTATCGGCAGACTCAATAGCCTTGGCTTCTCAAATAACTGCCTCACCTGGTTCACCAACTACTTCTCAGAGTTCAGTGTGTCAAATCAGAGTGCTTGTTGTCCGGACCTCCGACAGTCTCTATGGGGGTGCCACAGGGTTAAATTCTCGGGCCGACTATTTTCTCTGTATATATCAATGTTGTCGCTCTTGCTGCTGGTGATTCCCTGATCCACCTCTACGCAGAGAACAGCATTCTGTATATATCTTGCACTTTGGACACTGTGCTAACAAACCTCCAAACATGCTTCAATGCCATACAACACTCCTTCCGTGGTCTCCAACTGCTTTTAAATGCTAGTAAAACTAAGTGCATGCTCTTCAACCGATTGCTGCCGGCACCCTCCCGCCCGACTAGCATCACTACTCTGGACGGTTCTGACTTTTGGGTGTTAGGGAAAAACGTCAAACAAATTCTTAAGGAATGTAGTGAAGTAAAAGTAGTCAAAAATATATATAGTAAAGTACAGATACCAAAAAAACATACTTAAGTAGTACTTTAAAGTATTTTTACTTAAGTATTTTACACCACTGGACTGCTGCTATTTCTTGTAGATTTCATAAACTTTTTCAAATCCCTTTTCCTGCACTGCTGCTGAGTGAAAGATATGTCAATCAACCACAAGGGGCGGTTACCTTTATTTTATAACCACTAATTGTGTAACTACAGCAAAGATACTGTCTTTGACTGTAAGATATGAACATACCGAGTATGTATGTTCCTAGACTAGGTACCGCCTACAAAATATTTCTTAGTTGTGATTTGCTAAAAGAGACATAGCGATGAATTGCGTGAACAATGAAGATTGTTTTTTTTATGTTGAATTACAATACAATAACAAATAAAAACAGGATGTTTTTTAAGAAACAAAATAAAATAAAATTAAGGCAAATAAAAAGTTAAAGTACCTAAAAATAAATTGAATAAGGTCAGGGATTACAATTGTATAAACTTATTATATAGTTGTAAAAATACATCTTTTTTTGTTATTGTCTAATTCTAGAGATTTTATAAGCACAAATATATTGCATTTGGGGACAGATTTCAAATGTTTGTTTTTGTGTATGTAAAATTTACCAGAGGGAATGAAAAAAATGTATGACTAATTCAGTAGCTTTGTTCTCATTTCAATAATAATGTTTAAATATTTAATTGTAAATACATTGGCCTTATTAACAACTTCAAAGAGTCAGACTAATAAAAATGTGTCTAATAGTTGCCCCCTTTAAAAAAAAATCACAGGCAGATGTAATCTAAGTCCATAAATTTAGACAACACGTTATTACAGGGGTATATTTTGTGCAACATAATAAAGTGAACTTTTTACTTTATTTCATAAAAAATGTTTGTGAGGGAGCAACCAAGCTTTCTTTCATTCAATTTCAGTAGTACCCTTAATGTATTATTACATTTATTATCCAGCAGGGTGCAACATTCTAATATAAAATGGGCATCTATATTGAAATGTTCTCCAAAACATAAATGAGATGTAATGAATTAAGTCCTGAAGGTATTGCTTTGTAAAGTTGAAGTTGGAAGTTTACAAAAACTTAAATAAATCCCTAGTCTGCTGTTCCCACATGCTTCAAGAGGGCCACCATTGTTCCTGTTCCCAAGAAAGCTAAAGTAACCGAGCTAAATGACTAGTAGCACTCAGTTCCGTGATCATGGAGTGCTTTGAGAGACGAGTCAAAGATCATATCACCTGACACCCTAGACCCACTCCAATTTGCTTACCGCTCCAATAGGTCCACAGGTTCATCGACAACAGCTCAGCATTTAACACCATAGCTCGTCACCCCGCCCTGTGCAACTGGGTTCTGGATTTTCTGACGGGCCGGCCCCGGATGGTGAGGGTAGGAAACAACATCTTCACCCCGCTGATCCTCAACACTGGGGGCCCACAAGGGTGCGTTCTCAGCCTTCTCCTGTACTCCCTGTTCACCCATGACTGCGTGGCCATGCACGCTTCCAATTCAATCATCAAGTTTGCAAACGACACTACAGTGGTAGGCTTGATTACCAACAATGACGAGACGGCCTACAGGGAGGAGGTGAGGGCCCTCGGAGTGTGGTGTCAGGAAAATAACCTCACACTCAATGTCAACAAAAGAAAGGAGATGATTGTGGACTTCAGGAAACAGCAGAGGGAGCACCCCCCTATCACATCGATGGGACAGTAGTGGAGAAGGTGGAAAATTACGGTCCTCTGCGTACACATCACCGACAAACTGAAATTATCCATCCACACAGACAGCTTGATGATGAAGACCCAACAGCGCCTCTTCAACCTCAGGAGGCTGAAGAAATTTGGCTTGTCACCAAAAACACTCATAAACTTTTACAGATGCACAATCGAGAGCATACTGTCAGACTGTATCACCGCCTGGCATGTCAACAGCTCTGCCCACAACCGTAAGGCTCTCCAGAGGGTAGTGAGGTCTGCACAACGCATCACCGGGGGCAAACTACCTGCCCTCCAGTACACCTACACCACCCAATGTCACAGGAAGGCCATAAAGATCATCAAGGACAACAATCACCCAAGCCACTGCCTGTTCACTCTGCTATCATCCGGAAGGCGAGGTCAGTACAAGTGCATGAAAGCTTGGACCGAGAGACTGAAAAACAGCTTCTATCTCAAGGACATCAGACTGTGAAACAGCCATCACTAACATTGAGTGGCTGCTGCCAACATACTGACTCAAATCTCTAGCCACTTAATAATTCAAAATTGGATGTAATAAATGTATCACTAGTCACTTTAAACAATGCCACTTTATATAATGTTTACATACCCTACATTACTCATATGTATATACTGTACTCTATACCATCTACTACATCTTGCCTATGCCGTTCGGCCATCGCTCATCCATATATTTCTATGTACATATTCTTATTCATTCCTTTACACTTGTGTGTATAAGGTAGTTGTTGTGAAATTGTTAGATTACTTGTTATATATTACTGCATGGTCAGAACTAGAAGCACAAGTATTTCGCTACACTCGCATTAACATCTGCTAAACGTGTATGTGACCAATACAATTTGATTTGACTTGACTTTGGTTGGAGTCATTAACTTGTTTTTCAACCACTCCACATATTCCTTGTTAACAAACTATAGTTTTGGAAAGTCGGTTAGGACATCTACTTTGTGCATGAAACAAGTAGTTTTTCCAACAATTGTTTACTGACAGATTATTTCACATATAATTCACTGTGTCACAATTCTAGTGGGTCAGAACTTTACATGCACTAAGTTGACTGTGCCTATAAACAGCTTGGAAAAGTCCAGAAAATTATGTCATGGCTTTAGAAGCTTCTGATAGGCTAATTGACATAATTTGAGTCAATTGGAGGTGTACCTGTGGATGTATTTCAAAGCCTACCTTCAAACTCAGTGCCTCTTTGCTTGACATTATGGGGAAATCAAAAGAAATCATCCAAGAACTCAGGAAAGAAATGTAGACCTCCACAAGTCTAGTTCATCCTTGGGAGCAATTTCCAAATGCCTGAAGGTACCACTTTCATCTGTACAAACAATAGCGCGCAAGTATTAAACTCCATTGGACCACGCAGCCGTCATACCGCTCAGGAAGAAGACGTGTTCTGTCTCCTAGAGATGAACATACTTTGGTGCGAAAAGTGCAAATCAATTCCAGAACAACAGCAAAGAACCTGAAGATCCTGGAGGAATATAAAAGTATAAAAGTATCTATATCCACAGTAAAACAAGTCCTATATCGGCCCATATGTACTTTCTATCTCTTCCCGATTTTTAAAATTTGTTTATACCTTCCGGAAACCTGCCTCACCCAATGTGATACGGAATCGCTATTATTTTTAATTTTTAGAACACACTCAAGAACCTCCAGAAGCTAACCAGCTAACTAGCTACAAGCTATTTAGTCATTGTTAGTTTTTTTAACCTGGATAACACTCGCCAGTCCAGCCCCCCTGCCCCATCCACCGCTGCCCCTGGACTCTGATCACTTGGCTACATAGCTGATGCACGCTGGACTGTCCATTAATCACGGTACTCCATTCTGCTTGTTTGTTTATCTGTCGGCCCCGTTGCCTAGTCAATGCCATTTTACCTGCTGTTGTTATGCTAGCTGATTAGCTGTTGGCTCACCCACTGTTTTAGCTAGCTTTCCCAATTCAACACCTGTGTTTACTGTATGCCTCGCTGTATGTCTCTCTCAAATGTCAATATGCCTTGTATACTGTTGCTCAGGTTATTATTATTATATTATTATTTATTATTAGGTTAGTTATCATTGTTTTAGTTCACAATGGAGCCCCTAGTCCCACTCCTCACTCCCCTGATACCTCCTTTGTCCCACCTCCCACATATGCGGTGACCTCACCCATTACAACCAGCATGTCCAGAGATAAAACCTCTCTCATTATCACCCAGTGCCTGGGCTTACCTCCGCCGTACCCGCACCCCACCATACCCCTGTCTGCGCATTATGCCCTGAATATATTCTACCATGCCCAGAAACCTGCTCCTCTTATTCTCTGTCCCCAACGCTCCTAGGCGACCAGTTTTGATAGCCTTTAGCCGCACCCTCATACTACTCCTTCTCTGTTCCGCGGGTGATGTGGAGCTAAACCCAGGCCCTGCATGTCCCCAGGCACCCTCATTTGTTGACTTCTGTGATCGAAAAAGCCTTGGTTTCATGCATGTCAACATCAGAAGCCTCCTCCCTAAGTTTGTTTTACTCACTGCTAACCCTGATGTCCTTGCCGTGTCTGAATCCTGGCTCAGGAAGGCCACCAACAATTCAGAGATTTCCATACCCAACTATAACATCTTCTGTCAAGATAGAACTGCCAAAGGGGGAGGAGTTGCAGTCTACTGCAGAGATAGCCTGCAAAGTAATGTCATACTTTCCAGGTCCATACCCAAACAGTTCGAACGACTAATTCTGAAAATTACTCTCTCCAGAAATAAGTCTCTCACTGTTGCCGCCTGCTACCGACCCCCCTCAGCTCCCAGCTGTGCCCTGGACACCATTTGTGAATTGATTGCCCCCCATCTAGCTTCAGAGTTTGTTCTGTTAGGTGACCTAAACTGGGATATGCTTAACACCCTGGCAGTCCTACAATCTAAGCTAGATGCCCTCAATCTCACACAAATCATCAAGGAACCCACCAGGTACAACCCTAACTCTGTAAGCAAGGGCACCCTCATAGACGTCATCCTGACCAACTGGCCCTCCAAATACACCTCCGCTGTCTTCAACCAGGATCTCAGCGACCACTGCCTCATTGCCTGTATCCGCTACGGTGCCGCAGTCAAACGACCACCCCTCATCACTGTCAAACGCTCCCTAAAACACTTCTGTGAGCAGGCCTTTCTAATCAACCTGGCCCGGGTATCCTGGAAGGACATTGACCTCATCCCGTCAGTTGAGGATGCCTGGTCATTCTTTAAGAGTAACTTCCTCACCATTTTAGATAAGCATGCTCCGTTCAAAAAATGCAGAACTAAGAACAGATACAGCCCTTGGTTCACTCCAGACCTGACTGCCCTCGACCAGCACAAAAACATCCTGTGGCGGACTGCAATAGCATCGAATAGTCCCCGCGATATGCAACTGTTCAGGGAAGTCAGGAACCAATACACGCAGTCAGTCAGGAAAGCTAAGGCCAGCTTCTTCAGGCAGAAGTTTGCATCCTGTAGCTCCAACTCCAAAAAGTTCTGGGACACTGTGAAGTCCATGGAGAACAAGAGCACCTCCTCCCAGCTGCCCACTGCACTGAGGCTAGGGAACACGGTCACCACCGACAAATCCATGATTATCGAAAACTTCAACAAGCATTTCTCAATGGCTGGCCATGCCTTCCGCCTGGCTACTCCTACCTCGGCCAACAGCTCCGGCACCCCTGCAGCTCCTCGCCCAAGCCTTTCCAGGTTCTCCTTTACCCAAATCCAGATAACAGATGTTCTGAAAGAGCGGCAAAACCTGGACCCGTATAAATCAGCTGGGCTTGACAATCTGGACCCTCTATTTCTGAAACTATCCGCCGCCATTGTCGCAACCCCTATTACCAGCCTGTTCAACCTCTCTTTCATATCGTCTGAGATCCCCAAGGATTGGAAATCTGCTGCAGTCATCCCCCTCTTCAAAGGGGGATACACCCTGGACCCAAACTGTTACAGACCTATATCCATCCTGCCATGCCTATCTAAGGTCTTCGAAAGCCAAGTCAACAAACAGGTCACCGACCATCTCGAATCCCACCGTACCTTCTCCGCTATGCAATCTGGTTTCCGAGCCGGTCACGGGTGCACCTCAGCCACACTCAAGGTACTAAACGACACCATAACCGCCATCGATAAAAGTCAGTACTGTGCAGCCGTCTTCATCGACCTTGCCAAGGCTTTCGACTCTGTCAATCACCAGATTCTTATCGGCAGACTCAGTAGCCTCGGTTTTTCGGATGACTGCCTTGCCTGGTTCACCAATTACTTTGCAGACAGAGTTCAGTGTGTCAAATCGGAGGGCATGCTGTCCGGTCCTCTGGCAGTCTCTATGAGGGTGCCACAGGGTTCAATTCTCGGGCCGACTCTTTTCTCTGTATATATCAATGATGTTGGTCTTGCTGCGGGAGATTCCCTGATCCACGTCTACGCAGACGACACCATTCTATATACTTTCGGCCCGTCATTGGACACTGTGCTATCTAACCTCCAAATGAGCTTCAATGCCATACAACACTCCTTCCGTGGCCTCCAACTGCTCTTAAACGCTAGTAAAACCAAATGCATGCTTTTCAACCGATCGCTGCCTGCACCCGCATGCCCGACTAGCATCACCTCACTGGATGGTTCCGACCTTGAGTATGTGGACACCTATAAGTACCTAGGTGTCTGGCTAGACTGCAAACTCTCCTTCCAGACCCAAATCAAACATCTCCAATCGAAAATCAAATCAAGAGTCGGCTTTCTATTCCGCAACAAAGCCTCCTTCACTCACGCTGCCAAGCTTACCCTAGTAAAACTGACTATCCTACCGATCCTCGACTTCGGCGATGTCATCTACAAAATCGCTTCCAACACTCTACTCAGCAAACTGGATGCAGTTTATCACAGTGCCATCCGTTTTGTCACTAAAGCACCTTATACTACCCACCACTGCGACTTGTATGCTCTAGTCGGCTGGCCCTCGCTACATATTCGTCGCCAGACCCACTGGTTCCAGGTCATCTACAAGTCCATGCTAGGTAAAGCTCCGCCTTATCTCAGTTCACTGGTCACGATGGCAACACCCATCCGTAGCACGCGCTCCAGCAGGTGTATCTCACTGATCATCCCTAAAGCCAACACCTCATTCGGCCGCCTTTCGTTCCAGTACTCTGCTGCCTGTGACTGGAACGAATTGCAAAAATCGATGAAGTTTGAGACTTTTATCTCCCTCACCAACTTCAAACATCAGCTATCTGAGCAGCTAACCGATCGCTGCAGCTGTACATAATCTATTGGTAAATAGCCCACCAATTTTCACCTACCTCATCCCCACAGTTTTATTTATTTACTTTTCTGCTCTTTTGCACACCAATATCTCTACCTGTACATGATCATCTGATCATTTATCACTCCAGTGTTAATCTGCAATATTGTAATTATTCAAATCAAATCAAATCAAATTTTATTTGTCACATACACATGGTTAGCAGATGTTAATGCGAGTGTAGCGAAATGCTTGTGCTTCTAGTTCCGACAATGCAGTGATAACCAACAAGTAATCTAACTAACAATTCCAAAACTACTGTCTTATACACAGTGTAAGGGGATAAGGAATATGTACATAAGGATATATGAATGAGTGATGGTACAGAGCAGCATACAGTAGATGGTATCGAGTACAGTATATACATATGAGATGAGTGTGTAGACAAAGTAAACAAAGTGGCATAGTTAAAGTGGCTAGTGATACATGTATTACATAAGGATGCAGTCGATGATGTAGAGTACAGTATATACGTATGCATATGAGATGAATAATGTAGGGTAAGTAACATTATATAAGGTAGCATTGTTTAAAGTGGCTAGTGATATATTTACATCATTTCCCATCAATTCCCATTATTAAAGTGGCTGGAGTTGGGTCAGTGTCAATGACAGTGTGTTGGCAGCAGCCACTCAATGTTAGTGGTGGCTGTTTAACAGTCTGATGGCCTTGAGATAGAAGCTGTTTTTCAGTCTCTCGGTCCCAGCTTTGATGCACCTGTACTGACCTCGCCTTCTGGATGATAGCGGGGTGAACAGGCAGTGGTTCGGGTGGTTGATGTCCTTGATGATCTTTATGGCCTTCCTGTAACATCGGGTGGTGTAGGTGTCCTGGAGGGCAGGTAGTTTGCCCCCGGTGATGCGTTGTGCAGTCCTCACTACCCTCTGGAGAGCCTTACGGTTGAGGGCGGAGCAGTTGCCGTACCAGGCGGTGATACAGCCCGCCAGGATGCTCTCGATTGTGCATCTGTAGAAGTTTGTGAGTGCTTTTGGTGACAAGCCAAATTTCTTCAGCCTCCTGAGGTTGGAGAGGCGCTGCTGCGTCTTCTTCACAACGCTGTCAGTGTGAGTGGACCAATTCAGTTTGTCTGTGATGTGTATGCCGAGGAACTTAAAACTAGCTACCCTCTCCACTACTGTTCCATCGATGTGGATAGGGGGGTGTTCCCTCTGGTGTTTCCTGAAGTCCACAATCATCTCCTTAGTTTTGTTGACGTTGAGTGTGAGGTTATTTTCCTGACACCACACTCCGAGGGCCCTCACCTCCTCCCTGTAGGCCGTCTCGTCGTTGTTGGTAATCAAGCCTACCACTGTTGTGTCGTCCGCAAACTTGATGATTGAGTTGGAGCGTGCGTGGCCACGCAGTCGTGGGTGAACAGGGAGTACAGGAGAGGGCTCAGAACGCACCCTTGTGGGGCCCCGTGTTGAGGATCAGCGGGGAGGAGATGTTGTTGCCTACCCTCACCACCTGGGGGCGGCCCGTCAGGAAGTCCAGTACCCAGTTGCACAGGGCGGGGTCGAGACCCAGGGTCTCGAGCTTGATGACGAGCTTGGAGGGTACTATGGTGTTGAATGCCGAGCTGGAGTCGATGAACAGCATTCTCACATAGGTATTCCTCTTGTCCAGGTGGGTTAGGGCAGTGTGCAGTGTGGTTGAGATTGCATCGTCTGTGGACCTATTTGGGCGGTAAGCAAATTGGAGTGGGTCTAGGGTGTCAGGTAGGGTGGAGGTGATATGGTCCTTGACTAGTCTCTCAAAGCACTTCATGATGACGGAAGTGAGTGCTACGGGCGGTAGTCGTTTAGCTCAGTTACCTTAGCTTTCTTGGGAACAGGAACAATGGTGGCCCTCTTGAAGCATGTGGGAACAGCAGACTGGTATAGGGATTGATTGAATATGTCCGTAAACACACCGGCCAGCTGGTCTGCGCATGCTCTGAGGGCGCGGCTGGGGATGCCGTCTGGGCCTGCAGCCTTGCGAGGGTTAACACGTTTAAATGTCTTACTCACCTCGGCTGCAGTATTCCCTAACTCCTCATGCCTTTTGCACACATTGTATATAGACTCCCCTTTTTTTCTACTGTGTTATTGACTTGTTAATTGTTTACTCCATGTGTAACTCTGTGTTGTCTGTTCACACTGCTATGCTTTATCTTGGCCAGGTCGCAGTTGCAAATGAGAACTTGTTCTCAACTAGCCTACCTGGTTAAATAAAGGTGAAATAAAAATAAATAAATAAAAATAACCTCAAAATCTGCCATAAAAAAAGACAGACAATGGTTTGCAACTGCACATATGGACAAAGATCATACTTTTTGAAGAAATGTCATCTGGTCTGATGAAACAAAAATAGAACGGTTTGGCCATAATGACCATCGTTAAGTTTGGAGGAAAAAGGGGGACGCTTGCAAGCCGGAGAACACCATCCCAACCGTGAAGCACGGGGTTGGCAGCATTATGTTGTGGAGGTGCTTTGCTTCAGGAGAAACTGGTGCACTTCAAAAAATAGATGGCTCCATGAGGATTGACAATTATGTGGATATATTGAAGCAACATCTCAAGACATCAGTCAGGAAGTTTAAGCTTGGTTGCAATTTGGTCTTCCAAATGGACAATGACCCCAAGCATACTTCCAAAGTTGTGGCAAAATGGCTTAAGGACAACAAAGTCAAGGTATTGGAGTGGCCATCACGAAGCCCTGACCTCAATCCAATAGAACATTTGTGGGCCGAACTGAAAAAGCATGTGCGAGCAAGGTGGCCTACACATTTTGTGGTCCTTCTGTAGCTCAGTTGGTAGAGAATGGCGCTTGTAACGCCAGGGTAGTGGGTTCGATCCCCGGGACCACCCATACGTAGAATGTATGCACACATGACTGTAAGTCGCTTTGGATAAAAGCGTCTGCTAAATGGCATATATTATTATTATTTATTATATTATTTTTACTATTCTTTTGAATTTTTACTAGGATTGTATTTGGCTAAGGTGGATGTAAACTTCAGACTTCAACTGTATATAGAATCATATTGTAGCGACCCGCACAGACAGCTGTGTGTTATGTGTTAGGCTAGGAGGTGGTTGTGTTGTACTGACCAGTACCCGGTGTTCGCGGGGTCCGACATGTCAATCAACCTGCTATCTGCCAATCACGGGAATGCCTGGAATGTTCTGATGCCGGGCATCCTGGTGGTTGGCGGAGTGGCGTGGAGGGGGGTTGGGCAGGGGGGTGGAGCATTGGAAGTTAAGACCAGGTTCAGCCTTTGTTCTCTCTCTCTTACGTCTGGGCTTCACAAGAGAAGGTCACGATTGGCTTGTGGGTTATCTGTCATCTATTTGGCGTGTGCTACGGCCCAAACAGTAGCCCGTGTAAAGTTGGTTTAATAAACCGTCAATTCGCAAACTCAAGCCTCTGTCTGGACAATTGTTCATTTATGATCTAGTCAGGTCATTACATTGGTGTCAGAAGTAAAAACGTTGATACAAGTTAGCCAGCTAGCTAGCTGACTTATGTGGCTAGCTACCGTAGGTGAGAACGGGGACTGAAAATGCTTCGAGGGAATCCGAAAGTGAAGGTGGAGGTAGGGGACAATTATGGCCAAGGAGGTGCGTGTGAATGGACGTCGGGGGTTCTGTCTGAGGAGATCGCCAGGGCGTCGGAGCGCAGAGGCCGCTTGAGGGAGGACGTTAGAGCGATGGCGGCTGAAGCGGGCATGAGTGCTTCGTCGACGGTATTTCGCGCGGATTCTGGTGGGCGGACCGAAGTGGTGACGTCGACGCGGCTTGACGAGGAATCTGGGGCTCAGGATGTAAACAAACATGGCGGCGCCCAGTTCCCGGCTGCGTCCGTATCTGTTAAGACCCCGAAGTATTCCGGTAAGGCGGATTGGGAAGCTTTTCATGCTCAGTTTGAACTGTTAGCTCATTTTAGGGGGTGGTCGGATGAAGAAAGGGCACTGCAGTTGGCTTTATGCCTCACGGATGAAGCTCTGGCCTGTTTGATATTGATTAGCCCCGAGGACAGGCATGATTATGGTGCTTTAGTGGGAGCACTGAGGAGGCGCTATGGACAGTGTGTACAGCCCGGGCTACTGCGCTCCGAACTGAGTAATAGACGCAGGCAGCCTGGAGAGCCTCTACGGGGGCTAGCTAATGACATTGAGAGCCTCTCTCGGCGGGCATATGCTCACATGCCCCCCTCCGTGCAGAGCGAGCTAGCACGGGACCAGTTCATACAGGCGCTCTCTCCTACGGAGCTGCGCATACAGACCCAGCTGGCTCATCCTGAGTCATTGCAGACAGCCTTGGAGATGGCTTTGGAGAGGGAGCTGGTGTGGGCTGGGGCTTCAGCTGGGGCTTTGGTGGGGGTGCAGGGAGACACACCCTCTGTGCGAGCTGGGGGGCAGAGCAGCCCGGAGCCGGAAAAGCCTGCTTGGGTGGCCGAAATGACAAAACTAATTCGTGCTGTGTCGCTACAGGCGGAACGAAACACACGCCCTGGTCCCAGGGTCTGCTGGGGTTGTGGCCAGCCAGGCCATCTGCGCCGAGATTGCCCCATGTCCCCCAGAGCTCAGGGAAACGGCTCGGGGTCCGCATAGACCGGGTAGTGCGGACCCCTGGCTTTCTATCCCAACCACCATCATCTTCAGGAGGAGCCCACCGGCACAGACGGGGAAGCAAGGCTCCACTTCCCCAGAAGCAGACGAGGGCAAGCGGATGGAGCCTGTTGTTGTGGTGGGCCGGACCTGTGTTGGGGACTTTTGTCATGTCCCTGTCACTGTGGAGGGGGTGCCCTGCTCCGCCCTGGTGGACACTGGGTCCACAGTAACCCTGGTGAGGCCAGATATTGTGCCAGGTTGGACTCAGTGTGAGCCTACAACTGTGCAGCTCCGCACAGTCACAGGTGAGCTGGCACCCATGAAAGGGAAGGGAATAATGACTCTGACAGTAGGGGGCAGGACTGTGCATCATCCTGTGTGGGTGGCGGCTGTGCAGGACCCTTGTATCCTGGGGTTGGACTTTCTTAGGAGCACAGGCTGCCAGTTAGACCTAAATAGGGGCACACTGAGCTTCCAGGGAGGGACGGAAGTCACCATGGCCCCTCCTAATGTCACATTCACTCAACCCAAAAAACCCTTTACTCCAACAGTTAAAGCAGCAGAGACTCATGGCTGCGCCCCCTCCCCCACAGCTGTGTGTGACTTTTCCCCAGTCCCCCTGTCACCTACGGCGGTGTGTTACATTCCCCCAGCTACCTCCATGACACAGCCCTCTGTGAGCACGGGCCGCACCCCCCCAGCCCAGCTACCCCAGATGGGAGAGGAGAGGACACTGTCTGCAGTGAGGGAGATATGGGGAGGAACTGTGTTGGTCTTGACCCCGAGCAGCAGGAACGGTTGTGGCAGTTGCTGTTTGAATTCAGAGACAGCTTTGCGTTGAGTGAGGAAGAGGTGGGTCAGACTCATCTGGTGCAGCATGAGATCGACACAGGTGATGCTCGACCCATCAAGATGCGTCCCCGCCGTATCCCGCTGGCACGCCAGGAGGCGGCAGACAAGGCTGTGTTGGAGATGCAGCGGGCAGACTTCATTGAGCCCTCAGACAGCCCCTGGGCGGCGCCAGTCGTCATGGTTCCGAAGAAGGGGGGCAAGCTGAGGTTCTGTGCGGACTACAGGCGGCTGAATGAGGTAACCAGGAAGGACTCATACCCCATACCACGTATCGATGAGTCGCTGGACCTGGTTAGGGGGTCCTCCTGGTTCTCCTCACTAGACCTCCGCAGTGGCTACTGGCAGGTGCCCCTCTCCCCAGAGGCCAGAGCCAAAACTGCGTTCTCCACTAACAGAGGACACTGGCAGTTCAAGGTCCTGTGCTTTGGCCTGTGCAATGCTCCAGCTACTTTTGAGCATTTGATGGACAGGGTGCTGGATGGCATCCCCCGACAGCAGTGTCTGGTATACCTTGATGACATCCTGGCCCATGGCAGCTCCTTCCAGTCAGCCCTGGGGGCGCTACGGCGTGTGCTGGAGAGGGTGGCTGCCGCAGGTCTGAAGCTCCACCCCGAGAAGTGCCACTTCATGAGGAGAGAGGTGTCCTTCTTGGGCCACCGAGTGGGGAAGGAGGGGATCAGCACCATGGAGGACAAGGTAGGGGCTGTCAGAGACTGGCCCAACCCCACCGACCAGCGTCAGCTGAAGAGCTTCCTGGGCCTGGCCTCGTACTACAGGAGGTTTGTACGGGGCTTCTCAAGCGTTGCTGCTCCACTGAACCGCCTGCTGCCGAAGGACAAGGCTTTCACAAGGCTTTCACTTGGACAGACCCTCAAACGTGCACTGATCGAGGCCCCCGTGCTCGCCCCCCCTGACCTCACCTTGCCCTTTATCCTGGACACAGACGCGAGCAATGTGGGCATGGGTGGGGTGCTGGCCCAGGTGGGGCCAGAGGGGGAGAGAGTGGTGGCGTACTTCAGCAAAACATTTGACAAACATGAGCGCCGCTACTGTGTCACCCGGCGGGAGCTCTTGGCTGTTGTGGCTTCCGTCAAACACTTCAAGTACTACCTGGGTGGTCTGCCCTTTACTGTAAGGACTGACCACTCTGCTCTCCAGTGGCTCATGTCTTTCAGAGAGCCAGAGGGGCAGGTGGCACGCTGGTTGGAGGAGCTTCAGCCGTATGACTTCACGGTGGTGCACAGGGCAGGGGCACGCCACTCCAACGCCGACGCCATTTCCAGTCGGCCCTGTACTGCAGACGGCTGCCGCCACTGTGAACGGAGAGAGGGACGGGAGAGAGAGCTGCGGGCAGAGGAGGGTGTCTGTGCCACAGTGTGTCGGGCGAGCGGGCCTGTCTGCTGTGAGCTGCAGACTGTCGACATGGCTGAATGGCGGCAGCAGCAGGGACGGGACACAGACCTACAGCCAGTGCTACAGTGGGTAGAGGCGCAGGTGAGGCCACCATGGGAAGAGGTGACAGCGCTCTCACTTGCGACCAAAAGGTTGTGGTCGAAGTTTGAGAGATTGCGGCTGGCTGATGGCGTGCTACAGCGGGCATGGCAGGAGTCAGCTACGGGAGAGGAGAGGTGGCAGGTGGTGGTCCCAAAAGCATTGCGGGAGGCTGTGCTCCAGAGTACTCATGGGGGGGTGGGGACTGGACACTTTGGGGTCACAAAAACACTGCGCCGTCTCCGTCAGGGCTTCTACTGGGGGCAGCACAAGAGGGATGTGGAGGACTTTTGTCGCCGCTGTGACAACTGCACAGCGAGAAAGGGCCCCCCCAGGCCGCTCTCATGCTCAGCTCCAACAGTTCCCAGTGGGGGCTCCCATGGAGAGGGTGGGAGTGGATGTAGTTGGGCCGTTCCCCACCACAGACAGTGGAAACCGCTGGGTGCTCACGGCCATGGACTATTTCACAAAATGGCCCGAGGCCTATGCTCTGCCTGACCAGGAGGCAGAGACCATCGTCGGCGCCCTGACAGCGGGGATGTTCAGCAGGTTTGGAGCTGCAGAGTCCATCCACAGCGACCAAGGCAGAAACTTTGAGTCCCGTGTGTTCGCCACCATGTGTGAGAGGCTGGGTATGCACAAGACCCGCACTACTCCTCTCCATCCTCAAAGTGATGGCCTTGTGGAGCGCTTCAACAAAACGCTTGGACAGCAGCTGGCCATCGTCTCTTCCAAACACCAGCGTGACTGGGACAAGCACCTGCCTATGGTCCTCATGGCATGCCGCTCCGCTGTCCAAGACTCCACTTCCTGCACGCCTGCCCTCCTCATGCTGGGGAGAGAGATCCGCACCCCTGCGGAGATGGCGTTTGGTTCGGCCCCTGGATAGCCCTCATGTTCCTCCGGGGCCGGAGTATGCCCGGAGACTCCAGGACCGCCTGGAGACAGCCCACACCTTCGCCAGAGAGCAGCTGGTGAATGCAGGTGTGAGGCAGAAAAGGAACTATGACGTGCACACCCGGGAAGGCACTTTGTGGCTGGGGAGCTGGTCTGGGTCTACAGCCCCTAAGGAAAAAAAAGGCAGATGCCCCAAGTTGGACAGTCACTGGGTGGGACCCTGCAGTGTCCTGGAGAGGGTAGGGGAGGTTGTGTACCGGTGCAGCTTCCTCCCAGGGGGAGAAAGGTGGCACTGCACCGGGACAGGTTAGCCCCATACAGAGGGGCCTCTTCTCCCCAAACCCCAGGAACCCCCACAATTCCCCTCTCTGGCAATGACATTCTCCAGGCACCCACCCTCAGGTGCCGCAGACAAGGCTCCAGACAGCCCACTCCCCCTGTCTCCCCCCCTGTGTCACCGCGTGGTTCCCCAGAACCACGGACTGTATTACCCGTTCCCGCTTCCTTGTCCCCCATATCCCTGCCTTCATCCCCTGGTTCCCAGAGGGGCACTCTGCGACCATCACGGCCACGCAGGCAAAGGAGACCTCCGGGTCGCTTCAGAGACTTTGTTTGTTCCCTCGGGGACGAGGGACTTTGTGGTGGGGGGGCTGTGTAGCGACCCGCACAGACAGCTGTGTGTTATGTGTTAGGCTAGGAGGTGGTTGTGTTGTACTGACCAGTACCCGGTGTTCGCAGGGTCCGACATGTCAATCAACCTGCTATCTGCCAATCACGGGAATGCCTAGAATGTTCTGATGCCGGGCATCCTGGTGGTTGGCGGAGTGGCGTGGAGGGGGGTTGGGCAGGGGGGTGGAGCATTGGAAGTTAAGACCAGGTTCAGCCTTTGTTCTCTCTCTTACGTCTGGGCTTCACAAGAGAAGGTCACGATTGGCTTGTGGGTTAGCTGTCATCTATTCGGCGTGTGCTACGGCCCAAACAGTAGCCCGTGTAAAGTTGGTTTAATAAACCGTCAATTCGCAAACTCAAGCCTCTGTCTGGACAATTGTTCATTTATGATCTAGTCAGGTCATTACAATATATTGGGAAGTCATTTCTAAAAAAATTCTATAAGATCATATATTCCCTTTATCAAATAAATAAATTTCAAATATTTTTCTAACCACTTTGGGAAGAATAAAGACTTGGTTTTAACAAAAATATTTGTTGTTCTACATAGGTGTTTTGTGTGGGGAGAAGCTGTGGTCATAAAAGTTTCCGGGCTTGTTCGTGAAATTTAGACTGATGGGTCATTTTCATGGAGAAAAGTTGCACACTCCACAACAATTGAATAACACCCCATTTCTTAAAAATGACACCGCATATTGTGAAATTTCAAGAATGACGTCGTAGATAGGCTACTTTTTAGTCTAATGTCACATTCAGAACAACTGGGATCTCGGAAAACTCTGACTTCTGACTTCAAACGGTTCACGACAACTGGGAACTCGAAAAAATAAAGGTCGAACCATAACGTCAGTGATCTTCGTGGTCGGCAAAACAGATCTCCAGAAAGAAGTCACAGTTCCCGAGTTTGAGCTATTTTTTCCCCCTCCGAGTTCTGTTGTTTTGGACGCACTGGCGTCGGAAATATCCGAGTTCCCAGTTGTCTTGAACGCATCATTATTCTCCAGCACGAAGCAGCAGACAGTGTACGTCTAGCTAGCTAGCTACTTTTCGTACCTGATATCGCTGGCTTTCTCACGCTTCCAAATGTGCTTTTATTTTCAAGATTTTACATTTCTTCTTTGGTGGCCACCCAAACAATAAAACTGAAGTTCTTTTAGTGAAGGTAAGTTTGCAATTCCTTACAAATTCGCATCATTTTATCCAAAATGGCTGCCCGATGTAAGCTAGCTAGCCTCGCCAGCTGATTAACGTTACTGCATAAAATGGCGTCGTGATGGAATAACATGCTCATGTTTTAATGCTGCCATGCGGTTACCGGCGTTTTATCGACACACATTGAAACATTACGAACATCTTTGTTTTCCACAAATTAATGACATGACCAGCAGTTGAACACAATACTTCCTACTAGCTAACTATCTCGCGGCTACGTTCAATGTATGCTGGGTAGTTAACGTTTGAGGTAGCATGAGTTATTGTTAGCTATCTTATATCACAAATTGCTGATATCACGTTACCAAAGCGAGTACATACCTGTTTTATTTTACATTTGATATTTTTTCAACATAATATAGCCACATGGCAGATGTGGCATATCAAGAAGCTGATTAAACGCCATAATCATTACACAAGTACACCTTGTGCTGGGGAGGAAACGGCCACTCTAAAATGTGAGGTTTAGTCACAACACAATGCCACAGATGTCTCAAGTTTTGAAGAAGTGTTCAATTGGCATGCTGACTGAAGGAATGTCCACCATATCTGCTGCCATATAATTATGAACATAGATGTCTCTACCATAAGCCGCCTCCAATGTCGTTTTAGAAAATGAGGCACTATGTCCAACCGACCTCACAACCGCAGACCGCTTTTATGGCATGTGGGCGAGCGAGGAGTTTGCAGATGTTAATGTTGTTTACAGAGTGCCCCTAGCTGACAAGGTACAAATCTGTCGTTCTGCCCCTGAACAGGCAGTTAACCCACTGTTCCTAGGCCGTCATTGAAAATAAGAATTTGTTCTTAACTGACTTGCCTAGTTAAATAAAGGTGAAAATTAAAATGGTTATGGTATGGGCAGGTATAAGCTACAGACAACGGACACAATTGCATTTTATCGATGGCAGTTTGAATGTATAGAAATAACGTGACGAATCCTGAGGCCCATTTTAATTTTCTATTTGTGACCAACAGATCTCAACAGACCAGCATCTCTTTTCCCAGTCATTTTTATTCCATAGATTAGGGCCAAATGAATTTATTTCAGTTGACAGATTTCCTCATATGAACTGTAACTCAGTAAAATCAAGGAAATTGTTGTGTGTTGCATTATATATATATTTTTGTTCCGTATAATTGAAGTTAGCTACCTCGTCGTTGCACCAGACAAAGTCAGCATTAGAATCTGTCTTAGTTGAATAGATCATCATTTTTGGTAACTCATGAAACTCATGATACTAATGCATGATTCATATCTTTCTCTCCTACAGCACTGTTTTCCCCACCCACCCTTCCCTGTTATTATTATTCTTTTAAAGATTCATCTTTGTCAAGCCGCCAAAGTGGAGAGTGTGATTGCAGTAGGGGGTGCTTCTCGTTTCAGGTATGTTCTTCCCTCAATAGGAATCCTTTTAAATATTGAGGGGACATTTCCAAACACACACACTGGGGTTTCATCAAGCAGCATCCTCTTTGCTGTGTGATTTGTACCTCATACCCCACCTGTCATGGATCAGTATGCTGCTTTTCTGAAAATCAGGTCCCTGACTTCTTATAATGTCTGATATTGTTGTATTACAACATAGTACAGCAATTCAACAGCATAGTCTCTGTCACCCACGTGGGTATAACCAATGAGGAGATAACATGTGGGTACCTGCTTCTGTAAACCAATGAGGAGATGGGAGGGGCAGGACTTGCAGCGCAATCTGCATCAGCAATAGGAATTACTTCTATTTTAGCCCTTGGCAATGCAGACGTTCGCGAGCAGTGTGTGTGCAATAATTGAATAGCGTAGATTCCTACATTTATTTTGCAACGCTCACGCACGCGATGCGATTGGTGTAGTCAGGGTATTACAGTTGACCGGGGCAGCTCCAGCAGGGCAGAAATTGGGCAAACAGACTTGTTGGGAAGGTGGCTTCCTGTGACGGTGCCGCATTAAGCCGTTGAGCTCTTCAGTAAGGTCATTATACTGCCAATGTTTATCTATGGAGATTGCAATTCCAACTTTATTCGTCACATGCGCCGAATACAGGTGTAGGTCTTACCGTGAAATGCTTACTTAGAAGCCCTTAACCAACAGTGCAGTTCAAGAAGAGTTTAGTCTATTTGGCAAATCTTTTCTTAAGTAAAAAAATAACAATAAAAAGTAACACAAAAACGAGGCTATATACAGGGGGTACAGGTACCGAGTCAGTGTGCGGGGTACAGTTGAGTTGAGGTAATTTATACATGTAGGTAGGGGTGAAATGACTATGCATAGATAATATAAACAGCAAGTAGCAGCAGTGTACAAACAGGGGGGTCAATGTAAATAGTCCGGTGGCGATTTGATTAATTGTTCAGCAGTCTCATGGCTTGGGGGTAGATGCTGTTGAGGAGACTTTTGGTCCTAGCTTTGTCATTCCGGTACCGCTTGCCGTGCGATAGCAAAGAAAACAGTCTGGGGTGACTGGGGTCGCTGAAAATGTTTAGGGCCTTCCTCTGACACCGCCTATTATATAAGTCCTGGGTGGCAGGAAGCTTGTCCCCAGTGATGTACTGGGCTGTACGCACTACTCTCTGTAGTGCCTTGCGGGCAGATGCCGTTAGTTGCCATACCAGGCGACGATGCAACCGGTCAGGGTGCTCTCTGGTGCAGCTGTAGAACCTTTTGAGGATCTGGGGACCCATGCCAAATCTTTTCAGTCTCCTGAGGGGGAAAAGGTTTTGTCGTCCCCTCTTCACGGCTGTCTTGGTATGTTTGGACCATGATAGTTAATTGGTGATGTGGACACCAAGGAACTTGAAACTTTCGATCCGCTCCACTACAGCCCCGTCTATATTGATGGGGGGCCTGTTTGGCCCACCCTTTCCAGTAGTCCATGATCAGCACCTTTGTCTTGCTCACATTGAGGGAGAGATTGTTGCCCTGGCACCACACTGCCAGTTCTCTGACCTCCCTATAGGCCGTCTCGTTGTTGTCAGCAAACTTAATGATGGTGTTGGAGTTGTTTGGCCACACAGTCATTGGTGAACAGGGAGTACAGGAGGGAACTAAGTACACACCCCTGAGGGGCTCTAGTGTTAAGTATCAGCGTGGCAGACTTGTTGTTGCCTACTCTTACCACCTGGGGCGGCCCGACAAGAAGTCCAGGATCCAATTGCAGAGGGAGGTGTTTTGTCCCAGAGTCCTTAGCTTAGTGATGAGCTTTGTGGGTGCTATGGTGTTGAACGCTGAGCTGTAGTCAATGAACAGCATTCTCACGTAAGTGTTACTCTTGTCCAGGTGGGAAAGGGCTGTGTGGATTGAGAATGTGTCATCTGTTGGGGCGAATTGGAGTGGGTCTAGGGTGTCCGGGAGGATGGTGTTGATGTGAGCCATTACCAGCCTTTCAAAGCACTTCATGGCTACCAATGTGAGTGCTACGGGGCGGTAATCATTTAGGCAGGTTACCTTTGCTTTCTTGGGCACAGGGACTATGGTGGTCTGCTTGAAACAACATGTAGGTATTACTGACTCGGTCAGGGAGAGATTTACATTGTCAGTGAAAACACTTGACTGTTGGTCGGCGCATGCTTTGAGGACATGTCCTGGTAATCCATCTGGCCCAGCGTTTTTGTGAATGTTGACCTGTTTTAAAGGTTTTGTTCAAATTGGCTACCGATATCGTTATCACACAGTCATCCGGAACAGCTGGTGTTCTTGTGCATGCTTCAGTGTTGCTTGCCTTGAAGCGAGCATAAGATGCATTTTGCTCGTCTGGTAGGCTTGCGTCACTGGGCAGCTCGGCGTCTGGGTTTCCCTTTGTAATCCGTAATAGTTTAAGCCCTGCCACATCCGATGAGCGTCAGAGCCGGTGTAGTAGGATTCAATCCTAATCCTGTATTGACACTTTGCTTGTTTGATGGTTTGTCTGAGGGCATAGCGGTATTTCTAATAAGAATCTGGATTAGTCTCCCGCTCCTTGAAAGCGGCAGCTCTAGCCTTTAGCTCGATGCGGAAGTTGCCTGTAATCCATGGCTTCTGGTTGGGATATGAATTTACGGTCACTGTGGGGACGACGTCGTCGATGCACTTATTGATGCTGCCGATGACTGAGGTGGTATACTCCTCAATGCCATTGGATGAATCCCGGAACCTATTCCAGTCTGTGCTAGCAAAGTAGTCCTTTAGTGTAGCATCCGTCATCTGACCACTTCCGTATTGAGCGAGTCACTGGTACTTCCTGCTTTAGTTTTTGCTTGTAAGCAGGAATCAGGAGGATAGAGTTGTGGTTAGATTTGTCAAATGGAGGGCGGGGGAGAGCTTTCTATGCATCTCTGTGTGTGGAGTAAAGGTGGTGTAGGATTTTTTTTTTTCTCTTGTTGCACATGTGACATGCTGGTAAAAATGTGTTAAAACTGATTTAAGTTTGCCTGCATTAAAGTCCCCGGCCACTAGGAGCTCCTCTTCTGGGTGAGCATTTTCTTCTTTGCATATGACCTTACAAGAGTTGGTTGAGAGCGGTCTTAGTGCCAGCTTCGTTCTGTTGTGGTAAATAGATGGCTATGATTAATATAGATGAGAACTCTCTTGGTAGATAGTGTGGTTTACAGCTTATCATAAAGTACTCTACCTCAGCCGAGCAATATCTCGAGACTTCTTTAATATTAGACATTGCGCACCAGCTGTTATTCACAAATAGACGCACACCCCCACCCCTCATCTTACCAGACATAGCTTCTCTGTTCTACAGGTGCATAGAAAATCCCCCCAGCTCTATGTTATCCGTAACGTCTTTCAGCCACGTCTCGGTGAAGCTTAAGATGTTACAGTTTTTAATATCCGGGTGGTAGGATGATCTTAATCGTAGATCATCATTTTATATTTTCCAATAAGTGAACGTTAGCAAGAAGAACAAATAGTAGTGGGAGTTTACTCGCTCGCCTACGGATTCTCAAAGGCAGCCCCATCTGCGGTCCCTTTTCCTGCGTCTTTTCTTCAAGCAAATTACAGGTCCTGTTCTGGGCCTTTTCCAGTGAAAGCAGTACATCCTTCTCGTCGGACTCGTTAAAGGTAAAAGTTTATTGTAGTCCGCGGTGAGTAATCGCTGTACTGATGTCCAGAAGTTATTTTCGGTCATGAGTGACAGTAGCAGCAACATTATGTTCAAAATAAGTTACTTACATTTTTTTTAAAAAATAGCACAAGTGGTTGGGAGAATGTAAAAGTCAGCCATGTTCTTCGGCGCAATCTTTTGCGGTGTGCTCGATTTTTATACACCTGTCTGCAACAAATAGCCAAATCTGCTAATTTGAAGGGGTGTCCATGTACTTCTGTGTGTGTATATAGTGTATCTACGAAACTAGGACATGTCACTTGACATTAATGTTATCCAGAGGCTTTAGGGTCAGGATGTAGTCAAACCACATTCACATTGAAAGCCGTGGCTCCAAAAATGACTAAAGCTGACACTGTATAACATAAAATATTATAGCATCAACTGTGATTTGGCCAAATATGGAGAATATTTGTGTTCAATGGGCCCTTTGTTAAGAATGGTGCAATGGTATGTGGGTGGGTGCCACTTTAATGTCCTGAGCACCAACAATGTACCAGGCACCATTGATTTAGTAAGTAAGGGGTTTTAGCTACAGTATTAGGTTTGGTAAATGTACTGCTACAATGAGTAGTCCTACTCTGAATGTGCACATTGTCATACCAGACAGTGACACATTTTTCTTCCTCTATATTTTGGAGATGGTAATCAGCAATGTTTATCAATAAAGATTTCAGGGGTCACTCTTTCCCCTGCCACTACCATTTCACATGTACTGATTTTTAATTCTGCACCAGAGCTTGAGCTTTTTGGATAACCAGCGATGGCAATACTTAATTTCTCCCAATTTCCACCGTTGTTTCACAGTCAATATTGCAATGAATCGTTATAACATGGGAACATTTATTTGGACTCACTTCCTTACCCACCCAGGAGTTATCCAAAGAATATGATCTGCCTAATTTAATAATTAGTAATAAGGTATGTACTTGCTTTCCATGAAGATTAAGACTGTGGATATTATGCAACACAAATGGCTTCAGCAAAGCAAAAACAAGGAAAAGTGGGTTACTCTCTATGCTCCAGATGTTGAATGTGAATAACTGCCATTGTTCTGGTCCACAGTGGCGATATCACTATGGTGATGGTAACACGGTCCGATGTCAGTCCATTGTGATTTGTCATGTCTTTATGGCCGATGGGCCTTTTTTTATACTGAACAAAAAATATAAGCGCAACAACGGTGTTGAAATTGTCCATACGCTCAAAGCGTATTTCTCTCAAATGTTGTGCCAAAATTAGTTTACTTCTCTGTTGGTGAGCATTTATCCTTTTCCAAGATAATCCATCCACCTGATAGGTGTGTCATATCAAGAAGCATGATCATTACACAAGTGCGCCTTGTACTGGGGACAAAAGGCCAGTCAATGTGCCGTTTTGTCAAACAACACAATGCCACAGATGTCTCATGTTTTGAGGGAGCGTGCAATTGGCATGTTGATTGCAGGAATGTCCACCAAAGCTGTTGCCAGAGACTTGAATGTTAATTTCTCTAGCATAAGCTGCCTCCAATGTTTTAAAACTGTCCGCACAACTGCAGACCACGTGTAACCACGCCAGCCCAGGACCTCCACACCCGGCTTCTTCACCTGCGGGATCATCTGATACCAGCCACCAGGACAGCTGATGATACTGTGGTTTTGCACAACCAAAGAATTTCAGAAACTATCAGGGAAGCTCATCTGCGTGCTCGTTGTCCTCACCAGGATTTTACCTGACTGCAGTTCAGCATCGTAACCAACTTCAGTAGGCAAAAGCTAACCATCGATGGCCACTGGCACGTTGGAGAAGTGTAGGCTCCATGGATGAATCCCGGTTTCAACTGTTCCGGGCAGACATGGCGTCGTGTGGGCCAACGTTTTGCTGATGTCAACGTTGTGAACAGAGTGCCCCATGGTGAGGTTATGGTATGGGCAGTCATAAGCTACGGACAAGGAACCCATTGCATTTTATCGATGGCAATTTGAATGCACAGAGATACCGTGGCGGGATCCTGAGGCACATTTGCCACCATCGCCACTTTTTCAGCATGATAATGCACAGCCTCAATGTCACAAGGATCTGTACACAATTCTTGGAAGCTGAAAATGTCCCAGTTCTACCATGGCCTGCATACTCACTAGACATGTCACTCATTGAGCATGTTTGGGATGATCTGGATCAACGTGGACGACAGTTCCCACCAATATCCAGCTTCTTCGCACAGCCATTGAAGAGGAGTGGGACAACATTCCACAGGCCACGATCAACAGCCTGATCAACTCTGCGAAGTAGATGTCGTGCTGCATGAGGCAAATGGTAGTCACCAGATACTGGCAGGTTTTCTGATCCACGCCCCTACCTTTAAATTTTTTTTATATATATATCTGTGACCACAGATGCATATCTATATTCACAATCATGTGGAATCCATAGATTAGTGTCTAATTTATTTCAATTAACTGATGTCCTTATATGAACTGTAAATCTTTCAAAATATTTGGATGTTGTTTATTTTTGTTCAGTGTATGTCCAGATTCATCTTGAAAGTAACTTTAGCTTGAAGTAGGCTATAGTCCTAGATGAATAGATGCCAACAGAGCCTTGTATGCAAATTATAGGGCTCTGGGTGACAATGTATTGACTAATCTTGTGGAACCAACCATATGTTGCTTAAATCAATCAACACCTTTTAGCTCTCACTTACAGGACATGAATGACCTATGGAGGGGAGTGTGAAACTGTGATCAACTCTTTCAATCAGTTAAACATGTACAATTCCTATGCATTGCTCTTGCATATTCAAAGTTGTTCTCCGTTTACCCTAACAGTGCTTCTTCGGGGGGAGGTGTTGGTAGGGGTGCACCTCAGCACTATCCCAAGACTGTCGGCAACAGGTAGGCCTACCACACAGGCATGATTCCCAGAAATCATTCTAAGGGATCCACAAATAATAAATACTGGGAACCAGGAGCTGGGAACCCTGTTTCAGCTAAAAGGCATTTTTTTTGTATGCGATCTGTATCTGAGTGGAATTGATGCTCTCTAGAATGATGCACGTCATCCTCAGTGTATTTGCTCTCCAGCATTGCAGATGTGATTTGCTGTCACCTGTATGTAGTACTGGTGGTGTATGATCACTTTGTGCCGAAGCTCAACAAAGTCTCCTTTCTGTTACTCCAGCGAGTTCCTGGGGAAAACCCCCGGGCACAGCGCTCCGAAATGGGTTCCTTCACGAAGCACTAGACGAGATGCCAACTCCAGCAACGAAAAAGAGCGACACGATGCAATCTTTAGGAAAGTGAGAGGGTAAGTGTCAAGAAACACAATTTGTCCACAAATTGGTTTAAGCTTTATTTCCTCAAATGTTCTCGATGTGTTTGGTTTTATGCTCTGTGTCCTTGCCGCCTGCATGAGCACATGCTTCTCTGTCAGATGTTTACAAGAGCAAATCATCAACTTTATATGGCTAACAAGCAAATCTTGTTGATTTCCCAACCCCTCTTGATTATGCATGTGCCCATGAGTTGACATGTCCCTGTTCTCTCTCCCCGCTCCTCCTATTCCTCTTTAGCATACTCAACAAGCTCACGCCTGAGAAGTTTGACAAGCTATGCCTTGAGCTCCTGAATGTGGGCGTAGATACAAAACTCGTCCTTAAAGCAATCATCTTGCTGGTAAGTAAGCCTCTTATTTATTTTCCTGTTAACCGTGTCTGCTCTTTGCAAATGTAATCTATAATTTCCTGGCATCCTCCATGTATAACTGATGCTTTAATGGATTAAAAGAAAATATAATTTTTTCATCTCTCCTCCCTCCCATCTAGATTGTAGACAAAGCCCTAGAAGAGCCGAAGTATAGCTCACTCTATGCGCAGCTATGTCTGCGTTTGGCAGAGGACGCACCAAACTTTGATGGCCCTTCGCCCGAGATCCAAACATCCCAAAAGCAGAGCACTGTAAGCATCAAGTTTAGTTTTTATTTTCTGCACGGTTACGTCTTTTAGTCTAGTTGTATGGTAATCTGTATGTGCTGTACAATAGTGTAGAACCAGCTCTGGTCTTCTCTTTATGTTCCAAGTGCCTGTATAGAATGTCACTGGTTCTGATGTTCAATCTCAAATGTTGTCCTGATTTTGCAGACCTTCAGAAGACTTCTAATTTCCAAGCTTCAAGATGAATTTGAAAACCGCAGCAGAAATGTTGAAAGTGAGTACCACAACTCCCCAACACGGCTCTTTTGGGACAAGGCCCACCACAAGTCCGCTCCTTGACTCCCTATTGTACTTGTACTAACTTGATGTTCTCCTTCTACCAGTCTATGACAAACATGACAACCCTCTTACTTCTGAGGAGGAGGAGCAGCGTGCCATTGCCAAGATCAAGATGCTTGGCAACATTAAATTCATCTCGGAACTTGGCAAACTTGACCTCATCCATGAATCTATCCTTCATAAGTGCATCAAAACAGTATGTTCAACCATTTCAGTGTAGTTCTTTTGGATTTAGTTTTGTATACCTTTTTATCATTATTTGCAACTTAAGATACAACTTTGTCTAGTTGTTCTGCTTTGCAATCTTCATAGTTTTTACTTTTCTACTGGCACTAGTCCCTAATATGCCACTTGTATAATACTATCATCCCCCTCTCCCTAGCTTTTGGAAAAGAAGAAGAGAGTCCAACTCAAGGATATGGGGGAGGATCTGGAGTGCCTCTGTCAGATAATGAGAACAGTGGGGCCTAGACTCGACCATGAAAAAGCTAAGGTACATTCTCTTGTTCCTAGCGGTCTGTCTGCTGTCATCCCTACGGCCTGTATGTCTGTCTCTTTCTCTGTCATGACACCACTGTTCATCTCTCCCCCAGTTTGAAATGTATCAGTACTTTGGCCAAATACGCCCACTGTCTGAGAATGTGTCCATCTCCTAACACCACTGTCCATCTCTGCCCTACAGTCTTTAATGGACCAGTACTTTGGCCGTATGTTATCCTTAATGAACAACAAGGAATTGCCCGCCAGGATCCGCTTCCTGCTGCAGGACACGGTAGAGCTGCGAGACAACAACTGGGTCCCCCGCAAAGCTTTCATCGACAACGGACCAAAGACCATCAACCAGATCCGTCAAGAGGCAGTGAAAGTGAGTCAGTGGAGAGAACTGGAATTAATGGCATGTTCATCTCATCCTCTCTCTTTGCCGCATCCTCAAAAGGAGGAGAGACCCTGGACCTTCTCATCCAGTACAGTTGTGAAGGTGGCGAGGAAAGAGGACATGAGGAATTGAGGAAAGACCAATTGAGAACGAGCCTGTGTATATCACCATCTAAGTCAAAGTAGCATCTTTGAACCTGTGATGCCCTACCTGTGGCTTCTTAAGCCAAGCTTATTGGTACAGCAACCCTATGCTTTTTCTTTTATAACTGGAGCTTCCTGACAACCCCTCCGGGTCTCTTTTGTTCTTCTCCAAAGCAACTCTCACTTATTACACAACAGAGAGAATGCCTTCACATCTACTAATGGAAGCATGTGATTATTCAGTAGTTGCCCAGTGTATCTAAGAGTGATGAGTGACAGAGAATGCACATGGCTATATAACTACAACTTCAAGAAGCAACAAATAGGATGTATTTTTAGTGTCTTTTTGAGCACTATTCACTGGAGTGTGTTTTTGTCTCCCCCAGGATTTGGGTGTTTTCATCCCAGCGACCATGGCTCAGGGAATGAGGATGGACTTCTTCCTGGAAGGCCCTTTTATGCCAAACAGGATGAAAATGGAGACTCTCGGGGGATTGGCTGACATGTTTGGACAAATGCCAGGTAGGCACGGGCGTAGGTTTGTCCATCTGCCTGTCTAGGTCTCGTCCATTAACCACTTATTGTCTGCCAGCGTGTTTGAGGGGATCATTTATCACAAAATGAGTAGTTATTTGGGATGTAACATGATTTTGTAGGCCAGTGATTCTACCCAGTCTGACTTATAAAGTCTACTTCAAACATGCTCTGTGACTGAGAAAATGTGACAGCCAGATGTAAATTCTCACTCCTCTAACCTGTCTCCTCAGGTGGTGGGATAGGGACGGGCCCGGGGGTCATTCAGGACAGGTTCTCTCCCACTCTGGGACGTCATCGCTCCAACCCACTCTTCAACGTCAACGGACATAACGGCCACAACACCGCCCCCCAACCACAGTCTCCGTTTGAAATTGGAGCCAACAAGTCTTTTATCAAGTCCAACCAGGTAAATAACTGGATTTGATTTGATTCAATACAATTTAAAAATTTTAATAACGGGAGCATTTTGGCCATATTAATGGTTTAGTAAACTTGCAGCATGTGTGCGCAACAGAGATGAGCTGTCCTTTCTTCCTGCTTGTGGAAAGGAAATGTCTCTTCCCACTAGCGCCACCAATTTATGTTTCTTGTCTGGTCTGTTTTAAAGGTTCAGAATCAGCATTTCCAGAACCAGAACCACCAGAGCCAGCAACAGCAGGTCCAGTCCAACAAGGACATGCCTCCACGTTTCAGCAAGAAGGGACAACTCAACCTAGAAGAGGTACATTAACCCACTCCCCACCAGTCTGGCCACTAGTGCTGAGCGATTAGTGCTTTTTGAGATTTGTTTGACTATACAAAAAAGAATAATCACAATTTTGGGTTTCGATAATAAAAAAAACATCAACCACGCTAATTAATACAAATCCCATGATGGTAGTGACTGCCTATGGCTGTTTTAGTTATTCACAAAGTTAATAAAATATTTCGGTCATTGTGTATGATCTCTATAGAGCTGCTTACCTATGTTGTCTGACAAAATCACAATTTTAGTATGTCTTCAAATTTAAAAAGGAATACTTTAATGAATGCTGAATACCAATACCTACATCACGAAGCAACTGCTTTCTATTTATCCCCTTTTGATTGTGCATTCTTCTCTCTTACATAGCAGGCGTAAAAGAAACACAGACCGTACAAGTACTACATCGCACAGTTCGGGCATGATTTGATTTATCTATAAAGAAACTGCAGTGCACCTTGCATTGAGCTCACAAAACAAACAAAAAACGGAATTAAGTGGAATTCAAATAATTGAACCGACCTCTGTCAATTAGTTGTTTTAAACACTGAAAAATAACCTAATAAAGTCTGCAGTGTATCACCCATTGGGCTATAAAAGAGAAGCGAAAGGATCTTCTTGTATGATCATTAAATAGTGTTGTATGTTTCTCATATTGAAATTGAGCACAGTTCAGAGCGTGATGTCAGATATGTCACATCAGAATGAGTGCTTCATCCAATGTCTGACAACTGTGAGCGGCCAGCCACATCCTCTAACCTGTCATTAGCATACTCTGCTGCTTCTTTCCGTGATGTGGTTTCTTACATTTCTTACATTTGTTTAATTATTGGAGCGGCACTCAGCGCGAGCGAAGTGGATACGTATTTTTTCATTTCGCCCGTAAGAACAGTCAAGCCAGTCTGACTAGGCTTGGGTGCCACTGCCATACAGGAAAAACGGAGCACAGTGACAGTCATGCTTGCACCTTTACATTACTGAAAAGCTCAAGTTTCTAGCCCAAACCACCAACTAACTACCTTTCCCACCAAACATTCTGATTGGTTTCATCCTTCCAACTAAAAGTCCCGATTTGACATATCACTTTACATTAGTATTTTGGGCCCCCAAAAAATGTAATCCAAATTTGAGCAAAGTCATGTCGGAAAAGCGACATCGAGAAGAACACGAGTGAACGCACAGCAGGAGTGAAGCCACTGTCCACAAAAGACGGTGAAGACCCAAGTAATACAAAGTCCTCATTGTTGAAAAATACATTTAGTCACTGAATAAAGACAACTTCTCATCAGACCATATCCTGTGATTTCTGTATCAGCTAAAAATCTAGTATAGCCCATTTTTTACACCCCTGCTGGCTTACCACTACCATCTAGATCTGAGTGGGCCAGTTCATTTTGCATATCCTGGTGCACTTATTGGCTTGCTATCTGCTAGCAACATGACATTACAACTCTTTGGTCACTTTAGTACCTACTTACCTGATGCGCCTTCATCACTGAGGTATAATAAGAACGCACCGAAACCACCAGCATGCTGTTCCTTTCTTGACGTCAAAGCCATGTTTGAGTTTTTGATAAATATAATTAATTTTGAAAATAGTAGTTTACACTTTTCCAAAATACAGTTTTATATGGAAAATAATCAGTCTACGTTGTCAGATTTGTCAAAATTATATTGTGCAACCTTCACTTTAACCATAAAACGTCCAGGTTTTAAACAATTAAGTATGTCATTTTATGAAGCATGTCTTACCTTCAAAGTAGCCTTGCCAAAATATAACCATAGAAATGTTGAGGGAATTATTTTATTAACACTTAATATGTTAAGGTCATGTTTTAAGTATCCCTATATTTCTGTTATTACGGGGCTATCACTCAGTCAAGAGTGCGCCTGCGCAGGGAGTCCAGGGCTACCTTGTAGTGTGTTCATATAGTATATTAAACTTTGTTAAACTGTAACTTGGTTGTTCCAATTTGAAAACTGGACAAACTGTTAAATACATGGACAGAGAAAGTGGTCTTCCACATACAGAAACCGTCATTGGACGAGCAGGAAAAGCCAAAGGAAAACACCAGAACTGGTACAACTTGTAGTACTCTGAACTAGCTGTCTAGACCAGTCACTTGTAGATCATATCAGAATTGAACCAATGGAAAATCGAGAAAAACAATGACATTCAAAATGATGATGTACTTGAAACAAAGGACGTGTCATTTGACTCCGCTAAGCTAGAAGAGTGCAGTAATTTGAGGAAAAATTAAGTGTTTGAGGAAGTCAAAGACTTGGCCAAAAATGTGTCTTAACAAGGTGGGTGTGTACCCTTAAAGAATCCTTAACTGGAATAGTGTCTAAAGCACGTCTAGTGGCTAGAGCTGGCTGCTAAAGAACTCCCAAAAGACTCACCGACATGCGCCTCAGTCACTCAGATTGCTGATGTCAGTGATCTGCCAGAAAAAATGGAAACTTAATTCCATAGACATCAAATCTGCATTTTTGTAGGGAACAGAGCTGTCAAGGGACATTCACATCCGACCTCCGCCTGAAGCTAAAAGCGAAGGAACACTGTGGAAACTAAAACAGTGTGTGTATGGACTGGCAGATGCATCACTCTACTAGTACAACAAAGTCAAGGCAGCAATGCTGAATACAGGTGGAAAAATGTCACAAGTGGATCAGTCTTCTATTGGCTTGATCAAGACTACAATGTGACTGGAGTACTTGCCTGTCATGTTGATGACTTTATCTTGGGTGGCTCACAGACCTTTGCTTCAACTGTGATTCCACACCTCAAAGCTGTTTTCTAGATCGGCCGTGAGGAGCATGATCATTTTTGTTATGTTGGAATAGAGGTTATTACTGTTGATGGAAAAATACTGATGCAACAGGAGAGCTATATCAAGAATCTTCCACCCATTCACCTGGATTCTTCAAAAGCCGTACAAAGGAATTCCCCTCTGTGAAATTGAAGCTGATCAATTGAGGTCAAAGATAGGACAAATTTTATGGGTTGCTGGACCGAGTAGACCTGATGTAATGTTTTGATGGTTGCAACTTGGCATCTAACACAAAACATGCCACTGTACAAACCATTCATGAGGCGAAATGGAATAGATGACTCTTTGAAACTAGTTGTCTTCAGTGATGCTTCGCTAGGGAACCTTACAGATGGAGGCACACGGTGGACATCTAATCGTGTTAATGGGTGAAGGAGGAAGATTCTCACCTATCTGTTGGCAGTAAAAAAGGATCAGAAGGGTTGTCCGAAGCACACTTGCTGGAGAAACCCTTGCTCTTGCGGATGGAATTGACAATGCTGTCTTTCGTGCAATTCTGTTCTCAGAGCTATCCACTGGTGAGACAAAACGGCACTTTCTACCTGTAGTTTGTGTCACTGACAACTACTCATTAGTTGATGCTGTGAAGTCAACCAAGTCTGTCACAGAGAAAATACTTTGTCTTGAGCTTAACAGCATCAAGGAACTTATTCAAGCCCAGAGAATCCAGCGGATTCTGTGGACGACCACAAAGGAACAGCTTGCTGACTGTCTGACTAAAAAAGGAGCATCTGGTATTGTGCTCCTACAGGCTCTCAGTAATGGAAAGTGGCAGGTTGAGTAATACAAATTAAAAACTGTCACACAACCCATTTGTAATGGGGATCTTGAATAATACTTGGACATTTAATTATGTTGTTTTATTTGTCTTTAAAGAAAGGGGGAGATTGTTAAGTTCATGTTTTATGTATCCCTATATTTCTGTTATTACGGGGCTATCACTCAGTCAAGAGTACGCCTGAGTCTTGTTGTTGATGGACCTAGCCATGAGTGGAATGGCTACCTTGTAGTGTGTTCATATAGTATAGTAAACTTTGTTAAACTGGAACCTTGTCGTTGTGTCATTTCGAGTTAACAAATATGCCATTGAAACCAGAATTTCTCACGTTCTACTGGTTTTCAAATCAATGTTCCTTTTATTGTCCAGCAGCCCAAGGCATAATCGTAGTCATATTGCAGTAGTAACCCATGCTAGTTGACCCATCTTTAGATCTCCACTTTATTTCTATGAAATATTTTCATCTGTCACATAACTGCTCGGCGTGCTGTGCACTTTTGGGAAGTGTTTTCCTGCTAATTGCATTTTGGGACATTCTCACACACAGCATGACTGCCATGTGTGCATTGTTGAGTTTATAATATTTAGAAATATAACTTTATGACCGGTTTGATTTGTTGCATCAGCCTCACTTGCTTTTAAAAATGTTTTTATGTGCAGTGGTCCCAGAACTGTTCCAGATTCTGTTTTGAACCGTGGACATATTTGTTTTGTTTTTATGGTCACGGACGACCGGACGCCCTTAATTTCGAGCCCTGGAGGGAATTCATTTTATTAAGCCATAAGTATTTGGTTGTAATTGTGATGTTGCACTATTTTATATGCTACATTTTTGTCTGTTTCTCTATGGTAAAAAAATATAGTGATTCATTTAATTTTGTAAAGTGGTTCCTTGCATCATACAATGACGTTAAAATGGTGTTAGAAGTCTCTTGATCTTTTGGACAACTAAAAAAAAACTGTCCTACTTGTCCAAGGGACAAAAAAAGAGTTAATGTCAAGTCCTGCCTTTTCTATTATAAAGTAAAAAGTATGAAGTTAAATTCAATGTCTTGTATTGAGTAGAGGTGTGAATATCAGGGACACTGTTTTTGTGCAGCACATGTGCAGAACGTATAGAGAAGGAGAACAGGCATCCTGGGGAGGGGTGGCCGGGGCAAATCCTGTGGTGTGATGATACTTCACATAGTATCACATTGTTATTCAAATGTTCACGTGTTTCCATTCTAACATGCTAACCATTCTACTACTACCCCCCGCCGTGTTGTAGATCAGCCTGAGACCAGCTCAGTCGTTCCTCCTGAATAAGAACCAGGTTCCCAAGCTGCAGCCCCAGATCCCCACCATGATCCCCCCCAGTGCCCAGCCCCCCCGCACCAACACCCCTCCATTGGGACAGGTAAGGGATCAGCAGAGCACACCCCACTTCACCTTTTAAAACCCCCAACCAGGGTTGGGGTCGATTAATTTTCAATTCTGGAAGAAAACTGACATTCAAATTCTTCCCGTTGCTGTTCAATGACGAAATTGGAATGTCAGTTAACCTCTTAAAATGGAATTGACCCCAACTCCGAATCCAACTGGGCTTTTGAGGGCTTGCCATGTTTGTTGTTCCAATGTAGTTCACCTAGTCTTCCCCCTTCTCCCCCAGTCTCCACAGCTCGGCCTCAAAAGCAACCCTCCTCACATTCATGAGAAACCTCATAAGACCAGCAAGAAACCACCGCCGGCTAGGGAGGAGCTGCTGAAAATGACAGTAGGCAACAATTTAGTACCGATGTGACTGAATTCTGGTATCACGACTCTTTATCACAATGTATATTATTGGCACCGATACACCGTGCAACACTAAACAAGGTTCACTTTTCACTCTCCCCCTTTAGGAGACTGTTGTAACGGAATACCTGAACAGCAAAAACATTGATGATGCTGTGAACGGTGTCCGAGAGATGAAGGCTCCCAAGCACTTCCTGCCGGAGATGCTGAGTAAGATCATTGTGGTGTCGCTGGACCGGTCAGATGAGGATAAGGAGCATGCCAGCACCCTCATACACACGCTACGCACAGAAGGCCTCGTTACCGGGGATAACTTCATGCAGGTATGTGTCTCTTCCATGCAATATTTTTGACGCGCTTGGCAAAGCTTTGTTTTCATCTCACTAATGTCTTTGTCCTAACTTTATTTGTCTCTCTCCCTACATCCTTGCTTCCAAGGCTTTCCTCAACGTGCTTGACCAGTGCCCTAAGATCGAGGTGGACGTGCCGCTTGTGAAATCCTACCTAGCCCAGTTTGCAGCCCTGGCCCTCATATCTGAGCTGGTGAGCGTGTCTGAGCTGGCCCACCCTCTGGAGAATGGAACCCACTTCCCCCTCTTCCTGCTCTGTCTGCAGCAGACTGCCAAGCTCACGGACAAGGAGTGGCTCACTGACCTCTTCCAACAGAGCAAGGTCAACATGCAAAAGATGCTACCCGGTAGGTTGACAACCCTCTCTCTCCACATACTCCCTCTAAAGGCGCTTTAGTGACTTAAATGGAAGGATTTCACTGCGATTTTAAATTTGTCATGTGATGACATCTCATAATCATTAGACTAAAGGCACTTGATATCACGGATGACCAACTAAAGAGACTAATGATTACAATATCTGAACAGTATCAGCAGAGACTGCAGCACATTCATCTTCCCTGACAGTGATGCTATGGCTAATCTGACCTGTCCGTCTGTTCTGGTCCTCTAGAGATTGACCAGAACAAGGACCGCATGTTGGAGATCCTGGAGGGTAAGGGCCTGAGCTTCCTGTTCCCCCTGTTGAAGCTTGAGAAGGACCTGCTGCTGCAGATCAAGGCAGACCCCTCACCGCAGGCCATCTACAAGTGGATCAAAGACAACATCTCCCCCAAGCTCCACACCGACAAGGGTTTTGTCAACATCCTCATGACCAGGTAGGTACTGAAACTCCATGATGGAGACTACTTTTTGTTTAAAAAAATTGTCACTCCTTTTTCTCCAATTTCGTGATATCCAGTTGGTATTTATTCTTGTCCCATTACTGCAACTCCCATACGGATTCGGGAGAGGCGAAGGTCGAGAGCAATGCTTCTTGACACTCTGCTTGCTTAAACTGTAAGCCAGCCGTACCAATGTGTCGGAGGAAACACCGTACAGCTGGTGAGCTGAAATCAGTGTGCAATCGCCCTTCCGCCACGAGTCGCTAGAGCGCTATGGGACAAGAACATTACTGCTGGCCAAACCCTTCCCTAACCCAGACGACGCTGGACCAATTGTGCGCCGCCTCATGGGTCTCCCGGTCTCGGTCGGCTGCTTCACAGCCCGGGGTCGGACATGGATCTGTAGCGATGCAGTGCCTTAGACCGTTGCGCCACTCCGGAGGCCCGTAGAGTAGACTACGTTTGAAATCTTATTTAGACTGCTTATGGTTGAATAAATGTATTCATTCAAGGCTTGAGACCAATATGACAGTGGAGTCTAAACTGTACTTGTCACAATACAGAATCGCCCTTTCAGTCTTTGTGCACAATATTTCATGCACACTGTGGTGGGTGAAGACACAAACTAATGGAATGTGTAAAATACACTTTTGGGAGCATTCATTAGTGTATCCATTTTACCATGCTCTTACTGTTGCTTCCCCTCTCCTCCCAGTTTCTTGCAGTACATCTCAGGGGAGCTGTGTTGTGTGGAGGAGGAGGAGGGCAGTGGTGGAGAGGAGCAGGCGGTGGGGCCCTCCAAAGAGCAGCTGGACCAAGAGAAGCAGCTGCTGCTGGCCTTCAAACCTGTCATGCAGAAGTTCCTACACGACCAGCCCCAGCTGCAGGTCTCAGCCCTGTACGCCCTGCAGGTGCACTGCCATGCCAGCCACTTTCCCAGAGGTAGGTTTACTGCCCCACGCCACTTGCCAGGCTGTCATTGAAACTAATATTTTGGTGGAAACCTAACTTTTGCTTTAGTTGTCAGTGATCAAGATTGTAATTTATTTGATCGTTTTTGGACATGCGAGTAGGATATTCTTCTGTCGACTTCATTGCAACTGTGTCTCTGCTGCTGCGTGTTGTGTGTGTTTATTTCAGGTATGCTGCTGCGCTACTATGTCCACTTCTACGATATGGAGATCATTGAAGAAGAAGCCTTCCTTGCATGGAAAGAAGATATTACCCAAGAATTCCCTGGAAAGGGAAAAGCTTTATTCCAGGTATTTTTTGTTGAGAAATTGACCAACTGGTTGCAGTTGACCAACTGGTAGCTTATAAATCACATTTTATTTGTCACATACACATGGTTAGCAGATGTTAATGCGAGTGTAGCGAAATGCTTGTGCTTCTAGTTCCGACAATACAGTAATAACCAACGAGTAATCTAACCTAACAATTCCACAACTACTACCTTATACACAAGTGGAAAGGGATAAAGAATATGTACATAAAGATATATGAATGAGTGATGGTACAGAATGACATAGGCAATATGCAGTAGATGGTATCGAGTACAGTATATCCATATGAGATGAGTAATGTAGGGTATGTAAACATAAAAGTGGCATAGTTTAAAGTGGCTAGTGATACATGTATCACATAAAGATGGAAAGATTCAGTAGATGATATAGAGTACAGTATATACATATACATATGAGATGAGTAATGTAGGGTATGTAAACATTATATTAAGTGGCATTGTTTAAAGTGGCTAGTGATATATTTACATAATTTCCCATCAATTCCCATTATTAAAGTGGCTGGAGTTGGGTCAGTGTCAATGACAGTGTGTTGGCAGCAGCCACTCAATGTTAGTGGTGGCTGTTTAACAGTCTGATGGCCTTGAGATAGAAGCGTTTTTTCAGTCTCTCGGGCCCGGATTTGATGCAACAGAACTGACCTCTCCTTCTAAATGATAGCAGGGTGAACAGGCAGTGGCTCGGGTGGTTGTTGTCCTTGATGATCTTTATGGCCTTCCTGTAACATTGGGTGGTGTAGGTGTCCTGGAGGGCAGGTAGTTTGCCCCCCGGTGATACGTTGTGCAGACCTCACTACCCTCTGGAGAGCCTTACGGTTGTGGGCGGAGCAGTTGCCGTACCAGGCGATGATACAGCCCGACAAGATGCTCTCGATTGTGCATCTGTAGAAGTTTGTGAGAGCTTTTGGTGACGCGCCAAATTTCTTCAGCCTCCTGAGGTTGAAGAGGCGCTGCTGCACCTTCTTCACAATGCTGTCTGTGTGGGTAGACCAATTCAGTTTGTCCGTGATGTGTACGCCGAGGAACTTAACACTTACTACCCTCTCCACTACTGTCCTGTCGATGTGGATAGGGGAGGTGCTCCCTCTGCTGTCCGCAAACTTAATGATTGAGTTGGAGGCGTGCATGGCCACACAGTCGTGGGTGAACAGGGAGTACAGGAGAGGGCTCAGAACGCACCCTTGTGGGGCCCCAGTTTTGAGGATCAGCGGGGTGGAGATGTTGTTGACGAGTTGAGGGTACTATGGTGTTAAATGCTGAGTTGTAGTCGATTATACACTTAAACATGTGTACCCAGTCCTTTATTATTTTGTGAGTAAATCATGACAATTGTGCTTGCAACCACAACAGGGTTGCGCTCAGTATGTGGAAAGCATTTGGAAACTGATTGAAACCGGGAGGTAGCCTCCTACCCGAACTTGTTCAATAACAACACATATTTCTGCTTAACATTCTGCCCTATTTAACATGACCCTGTATAACACTCTCCCCTGTTAGGTCAACCAGTTGCTAACCCTCTATCTCTCTCCTGTTAGGTCAACCAGTGGCTAACCTGGCTGGAAACAGCTGAGGAAGAGGAGTCAGAAGAAGAGGCTGACTGAGAAACAAACCAGAACTGTCAGGCACCATAGAGTAGAGAAACATACCTTGACATACAGTACAGCTATCTATCTATTACCACCCTAATCTACCCTTTAACTAACCACTGCTAGAGACTGCTTATGTCCTGCAATAATTAGCCAAGCATGTTATCATGGCATAGTAGATAACCATCGAGCTCTGTATAGGCACTGAAGCCTTTCACCTTTATTTTAATGGTTGATTTGTTTTGGGTCCCTGTCCCGTTTCTGCAATATGAATTTAATGTATCCTATGGACTGTCTCAAACCACATCTGTACTTTTTTTGTTTTGCTCCTACTGTAACCACAGAGTTAGTTTTACCACAATAACTGACTGACAAGTATTGCATTTACACTATTTGATATGATTTGTTATCCCCTTTAAAGAAAATGTTTGACACCTGTTTAGGGTCTTTTCCCTAAAGGGCATGCAAAATATGTCCAATCTAGAGAGTAAGTCAACTGAATCTTGCCTAAAATCTTTGTTTTAAACCAAAGATCTCTTCGAATGCCCTGTTGCTGATAAAGGAGCATGTTGCATTTTGTTTATGGGAATTCTATTCTTCCCACGCAAGGCTGTAGTGGTTGCAATACTCATTCTTTAATTGTTACGTAAACTGTAAGTTAATCATTGGTGTGCTGCTGTAACGTTTCAAAAGTTGCCTTTGTTTTTACCTCTTAGATGGGCTTTGTGTTTCATGTTGGGATACAGAATATCCTTTTTTTGTTGTTGAGAAATGCCTATACAAGAAAGCCCAGCCCAATGCAGAAATGTTGATATAAATATCCTGGTCTACTAACACAATACAACCCCTGTATTGGACTTCCAATGAAGCTCGATCTGGTTTACTAGTGTGAACGTCTAAGAACGTAACAAAAGTCACCTTTTTTAAATGAATTGGATAACTTCTTACCTCCGCATCCCTTTTGCCTGTAAAGTTTGTCAAAGGTGGGGGTACAGGAATATATTTTCCCCAGCATATTGAGTTTACACCGATATGTTTATTTTTAATTGGCGAATAAAAGCTTGTGAGAAAGTTGTATAGCGCATAAAGGCTTACCATACTGAACTTAAATCTTAATGAAGTCATAAAATCAAATCTTCACTTTGCCCAACAAGATTAGCCAATGTGCTCACAAACCATGTGTATGTAGAAAGCAATGGATTTTGATCATGTTGTATTCAAGTGATGAGTATTGTGCACTGATATTGCTTAACCGTCAATAAAGTCCAATACTTGAGCACTGACACATTTTTGTTGTCCTTTGCACTATTTTAATTCTGTTACATTTTCTCATGCCGATTATGATTCATTGTGGCTTTATTTTGCATGATGAAAGTTGACTTCACATTTTTCCCTTTATAAAAGGATAACAAACAAAACATTGTTGCAATATATCATTAGATCAAGAGGCTATTCTGAAGTGGGTTGTAAACTAGTCAGTGTTGAACGATGTGTGTAATGCAGTCTTTCCTGCTTCTCTGTGGATGCCCCCCCCCCATGCCAGGGGACAGGTCCTTTCCCAATCGCGGGGGCAGATACTCTTGGGAAAAGGAAGCAGTCACAAAAGTGTGAACATTTAGTACTGTACATCTGCATATTCCATGTAAACTGAACCTGGCTTGGAACAAAAATATTTCAAGGAATGGAAAAACAACCTCACTGGGAAAAAATGGTAAAGGCATCTTATGAGTGCCAAATTTGATTTACATTTAAGTCATTTAGCAGACGCTCTTAACCAGAGCGACTTACAAATTGGTGCATTCACCTTATGACATCCAGTGGAACAGCCACTTTACAATAGTGCATCTAAATCTTTTAAGGGGGGGTGAGAAGGATTACTTTATCCTATCCTAGGTATTCCTTAAAGAGGTGGGGTTTCAGGTGTCTCCGGAAGGTGGTGATTGACTCCGCTGTCCTGGCGTCGTGAGGGAGTGTGTTCCACCATTGGGGAGCCAGAGCAGCGAACAGTTTTGACTGGGCTGAGCGGGAACTGTACTTCCTCAGTGGTAGGGAGGCGAGCAGGCCAGAGGTGGAAGAACGCAGTGCCCTTGTTTGGGTGTAGGGCCTGATCAGAGCCTGGAGGTACTGAGGTGCCGTTCCCCTCACAGCTCCGTAGGCAAGCACCATGGTCTTGTAGCGGATGCGAGCTTCAACTGGAAGCCAGTGGAGAGAGCGGAGGAGCGGGGTGACGTGAGAGAACTTGGGAAGGTTGAACACCAGACGGGCTGCGGCGTTCTGGATGAGTTGTAGGGGTTTAATGGTACAGGCAGGGAGCCCAGCCAACAGCGAGTTGCAGTAATCCAGACGGGAGATGACAAGTGCCTGGATTAGGACCTGCGCCGCTTCCTGTGTGAGGCAGGGTCGTACTCTGCGGATGTTGTAGAGCATGAACCTACAGGAACGGGCCACCGCCTTGATGTTAGTTGAGAACGACAGGGTGTTGTCCAGGATCACGCCAAGGTTCTTAGCGCTCTGGATAATTGATAATGTGCTTGGTTACCTGGATGAGCTCCTGTCAGCATCCTCAAACCCAGGCTCTCGTGTGGAGATTAAGACGGGGTCCCCTTCCTGAGAGAGGGGAGTGGGGTAGAATAACCTTTGTACAAACCTCATCGCTTGACCTAGTGATGTTCAAAATGGCACCGACAGAGCTGCCTCGCTTTTAGCCCTTAGGAAACGTTGCAGTATTTCGTTTTTTTTTTATGTATTATTTCTTACATTGTTAGCCCAGAAAATCTTAAGTGTTATTACATACAGCCAGAAAGAACTATTAGATATCAGAGCGGCGTCAACTTACCAGCACTACGACCAGGAATATGGCTTTCCCGAAGCGGGTCCTTTGTCCGGACTTCCCAGGGCATTTGAGCTTTTTCCAGAGGCTGACACAAAAAATACTGCCAGAGAAGACGTAGACGGAGCGGTCTTCTGGTCAGACTTCGAAGGCGCGCACACCACCCACCACTTCCCAGTATATTACTCGCTATTGTCCACAAGCATTTTGCTCCACTCGCAATAACATCTGCATGTGACCAATAAAATTTAATTTGATCCTGTCAAATGGTAGTTTAAACCTCACCATTATGTTCCTGGAAGTGCCATCTTGGTTTTTCAGAATCTTCACCCTCTGGTCATTCCTTCATGCACAGGGAAAAAGCTCATATTCGCTCGACACTGGGGAGAAGTCAGTCAACTCAAATCAAATGAATAACTAGTAAGTGAGGAATTTACCCATGGCCTGACAACCATTAGCTAGTCAACAGCTAGATGGCGCTATTGCCTGTCATTCTGATCACATCTCCGCTACCTGAGAAAAGTAGGATGATTGCTGATACATTGGGTGCTGCAGAAGGGGTCAGAGTCTGGCTCACTGCTTTGTTCTGCTTCTGAGACTTGAGGTCCTCCTTAGCGCTGAAGATGTCTGCCAGCGCCTGTTTCTCCCTCCAGTTGAGACACTTAGTTGTGCCCTCCTGCCTCTGCCAAGCGCTTCTCCAGATCAGCTTCCTGCTTCATCTGGCTGGCCTCTGTTCCTCCACCACCAATGCCCTGGGCCTGGAACTCATCTTCCTAAGGAAAGACATCACAGTGGATAGTCTCATTCACAAACTGTGTGGTCTAACGAGTATAGCTGAGCCTTAAACCCTGGAATGGCATGTAAGGTTGTGTCCATATTACAGTTTCTCAATTGCTGAGACACAATTCCTGGAACAACTCATCATTTTCTCAAATCTTCACACACAATTGTAAAAACTCACACCCAACGATTTAAACATCTAACTTCTGGGTCCCAATTCAAACTTTTCCCTCCGACAACACACACAAGCTGTCAAAAACACAGACTACATGACTGATTGTTACGCACTGGAGGGATTAATTCAAAACACTGCTACCAAAATGTTTAGAATAGGTTTTCAGAGAAATAATTTGGAACATGGTAAAATCACAGCACTGACTATCCAGATAACACTTTCAGGAACACCCTGGCGAGAGAAATTCAAAACAGTACTGTAATAAGTACCTCTTACATTACTGGATAAGGGAATACTACTGTATGTGCTGTTTTGGTCAAAAACCTGACTTTTGAAATGTCACACTGACAGAACATGTAAGTAAGAGTCCATGCACAGTACGATACCCAATTTCTAAAAGCTTTATTTCCAAATACAGCAAATATACAGGTTACTCAACATCAGCGTTCTCATCATCTCGTCTCAGGTCTGGGTCAGGCCATAATATCTCATCAACGTCACACATTGTTTGCTCTTGCCAGGCACAGCATGGGGAAAATGCCCTTGTGTGACTTAGAAAACCCCGGAGAGACTTCACAGACACCATTGCCTCCAGGAGGTTTTGCTGTGCGTAGGGGTTGCGGTCATACACTCTTCACCACTATGCTGAGAAAAATTCCTCAATCGGATTCAGAAATGGGGAATATGCTGGCAAAAAATAATAATAGTGAACCCGGGGTGGTCATTGAACCAGGAGCGAACCAGAGCAGCCCGATGAAAACTCACGTTATCCCAAATGACAACATATTGGGCTTGCTCTGGTTGCCCTGGCTCCCCTTCCTGTTGAAGAATGTTATTCTGCAGATGATCTAGAAATTGAAGGAGTTGTGCCGTGTTGTATGGACCCACTTTGACATGGCGTTGGAGGACGCCACGATTGCAGCACATAGGGTGATGTTGCCTCCCTTTCGGCCAGGAACTTGTATGATGGCAAGGTATGATATCATGACCAATGATTTTGCACCCCCTTTTGTGCCTTTTTGTTAGGTTGAACCCTGCCTCGTCGATGAAGATGTACTCCTGTGGGTCAGCCATGGCATCCAGCTCAAAGATTCTCTACAAAAGTAATTTTAAAAACTTCCACGGGACGGTTGAGCAAATCTAGGCTAATGCGATTAGCATGAGGTTGTAAGTAAGTAAGACAATTTCCCAGGACATAGACATATCTGATATTGGCATAAAATTTTAATTCTTGTTAATTTAACTTCTCTAGGGTAGGGGGCACCATTTTCACCGGATGAAAGTGCCCAAAGTAAACTGCCTGCTACTCAGGCCCAGAAGGTAGGATATGCATATAATTGGTAGATTTGGATAGAAAACACTCTAAGGTTTCCAAAACTGTTAGAATAATGTCAGAGTATAACGTAACTGATTTGGCAGGCGAAAACCTGAGAAAAATCCATCCAGGAAGTAGGATCTTATTATTTTTGTAGTTTTCTATTCAATGCCATTACAGTATCCATTGACTTAGGACTCAAATTGCAGTTCCTATGACTTCCACTAGATGTCAACCGTCTTTAGAAATCGTTTCAGGCTTATTCTGAAATATGAGGGAGTAAGACCAGTCTGAATGACTGGACCCTAAAGTGTCACAGAGCTTTTTCATGCGCAATCCCGAGAGATCGCCTTTCTTGTTTACCTTTTATATTGACGACGTTATTGTCCGGTTGAAGTATTATCAATTATTTAGGCTAAAAACAACCGGAGGATTGAATATAAACATCGTTTGACATGTTTCTATTAACTTTACGGATACAATTTGGATTTTGTCTGCCTGTTGTGACTGCGTTTGAGCCTGTGGATTACTGAAGAAAATGCGCAAACAAAACTAAGGTTTTTGGATATAAAGAGAGACTTTATCGAACAAAATGAACATTTATTGAGTAAATGAATGTCTTCTGAGTGCAACCATATGAAGATCATCAAAGTTAAGTGATTAATTTTATTCTATTTCTGACTTGTGTAACTCTTCTACTTGGCTGGTTACTTTTGTTAATGATTTGTCTGCTGGGCGATATTCTCAAATAATCGAAAGGTATGCTTTTGCTGTAAAAGCCTTTTTGAAATCTGACACCGTGGTTGGATTCACAAGAAGGTAATCTGTAAACCTATGTATAACACTTGTATGTTTTCTGAATTTTTATAATCAGTATTTCTGTTTTTTAATTTGGCGCTAGCATCCCACTTACCCTAGAGAGGTTTTAACTGTACTGTCCAATTTACAGTAGCTATTACAGTGAAAGAATACCATGCTATTGTTTGAGGAGAGTACACAATTATAAACATGAAAAGTTATTAATCCTTGTAAAAATTCCCTGTCTCAGGTCAGTTAGGATCACCACTTTATTTTAAGAATGTGAAATGTGAGACTAATAGTAGAGAGAATGATTTATTTCAGCTTTTATTTCTTTCATCACATTCCAAGTGGGTCAGACGTTTACATACACTCAATTAGTATTTGGTAGCATTGCCTTTAAATTGTTTAACGTGGGTCAAACGTTTCAGGTAGTCTTCCACAAGCTCCCCACAATAAGTTGGGTGAATTTTGGCCAATTCCTCCTGACAGAGCTGTTGTAACGGAGTCAGGTTTGTAGGCCTCCTTGGTCGCACATACTATTTCAGTTCTGCCCACATATTTTCTATAGGATTGAGGTCAGGGCTTTGTGATGGCCACTCCATGCCTTGACTTTGTTTTCCTTAAGCCATTTTGCCACAACTTTGGAAGTATGCTTGGGGTCATTGTCCCTTTGGAAAACTCATTTGCGACCAAGGTCTAACTTCCTGACTGATGTCTTGAGATGTTGCTTCAATATATCCACATAATTTTCATACCTCATGATGCCATCTATTTTGTGAAGTGCACCCGTCCCTCCTGCAGCAAAGCACCCCCACAACATGATGCTGCCACCCCCATATTTCACGGTTGGGATTGTGTTCTTCGACTTGCAAGCCTCCCCCTTTTTCCTCCAAACATAACGATGGTCATTATGGCCAGTTTTATTTTTGTTTCATCAGACCAGAGGACATTTCTCCAAAAAGTACGATCTTTGTTCCCATTTGCAGTTGCAAACCGTAGTCTGGCTTTTTTATGGCGGTTTTGGAGCAGTGGCTTCTTCCTTGCTGAGTAGCCTTTCAGGTTATGTCGATTATAGGACTCGTTTTACTGTGGAAATCGATAATTTTGTACCTGTTTCCTCCAGCATCTTCACAAGGTCCTTTGCTGTTGTTCTGGGATTGATTTGCACTTTTCGCACCAATGTACATTCATCTCTCAGAGACAGAACGCGTCTCCTTCCTGAGTGGTATGACGGCTGCGTGGTCCCATGGTGTTTATACTTGCACACTATTGTTTGTATAGATGAACGTGGTACCTTCAGGCGTTTGGAAATTACTCCCAAGGATGAACCAGACTTGTGGGGGTCTACAATTTTTTTCTGAGGTATTGGCTGATTTATTTTGATTTTCCCATGATGTCAAGCAGAGTTTGAAGGTAGGCCTTGAAATGCATCCACAGGAACACCTCTCATGGACTCAAATGATGTCAATTAGCCTATCAGAAGCTTCTAAAGCCATTGTATAATTTTCTGGAATTTTCCAAGCTGTTTAGAGGCACAGTCAACTTAGTGTATGTAAACTTCTGATCCACTTTTGTGGCAGGGCTGAAATGCAGTGGAAATGTTTTTGGGTGATTCAGTTCATTTGCATGGCAAAGAGGGACTTTGCAAATAATTGCAGTTCATCGGATCACTCTTCATAACATTCTGGAGTATATGCAAATTGCCATCATACAAACTGAGGCAGCAGACTTTGTGAAAAATAATATTTGTGTCATTCTCAAAACTTTTGGCCAATACTGTACATTTATTCAATCTGTGATAGGGTTGGATCCTATATGCTACTTTTATTGTCCTGTAAATGGTTCAGTGCCTATAATTTAGGCTGTGTGTAGAATTGGGCATAAAGGAAATGACCTCTACTAATAAATTACTACTCGATTATAGTGATAAGGAAAACAGCATACACATTTGGCTTGTGTATTCATTTTCCTATAACTAATCATAATTCCATTATTTTGACAAAAAAAGAGAAGATCCTGCCATGGAAAAGACGACTGGGTGGACATAAACTGTAAAGGAGGGGAATTAACTCACACCATGCAGCAGGACACCTTCAGCTGTGGGGTCTTAGCAATGCAGGTTTGATAATGATATGTTCAATAATGAATGGTTAGCTGTTATGTGACAATTAGGTCAAAAACTCAATTTTATTTTTTGGTGTAGATGGCCAAGGAAGTTACACAGAACTTCCCCGACATCCCCTCCCAAATCGATATGGAACCTTCAAAAATAAATGGAGCAACTGCGAAAAGAAATGGCTGAGGATATACTAAAAATGTCTGGTATGTAATGACATTTAATTCAAAGTAAATGTTAATTGTTTATTTTGATGTAGTTGTGTGGGAACAGCCATATGTTCAGTTCATGCCTATGATTTCAGAGTTCAACAAAGCCAACAACTGCTTCATGTGTGCCACTGATAAAGAACCTGGATGTGGCCCAAAGACTGACTGGGTTAGTAACTTTATTTAACATGTTTATAATCTTTTGACAACAGTGACGGCATAGAAGACACTTTATTATACACTTTGTGGTGGCTAATTTGTCATTCTGCATTGATATTTGATATTATTTATAACGTGTTACGCATTATTTTGTTTTGATTGAATGTTTTGCCTGCCAACGGTGGTTCCATGTGCTGTGCCTAGGAATGAAGACAAACGAGTTCAACAGAGTAAAGAACACAAACTGGAAGTACAGTCTGTTGTTGAAAATGTATGCTATACTCCATCCACACTGAAGAGGCTCTGAAATGTACATCAATTTGTCAATATTTGTCAATATTACATTTTTATTAATCGATTTACTGGCCACCATTACTGTGGTTATATGTTCAGTATATGTCTTGGCCAGCAAACCCACTGCAGCCTACCTCACTAGCTTACTCTCCATTCCTGCTTTGGACAATTAATAGCATGACTCTCGTACTTTGCCCTTTTCCTTTATGGTTGACATTTACGAAGAAAGGAGATATTATCTGTCTCTCTCCTATTGTGTACCGCTGTTATATACTGTGGGAAAAAAAACAAAAAAAACAGGGAAAATAAGTACTTAGAAGTACCAATTATTGTAGATAAATATTGAAGAAAAGGGTAAACAACACTGGACTGAGACCCCTATTTGTCAAATTAATAATAATAATATACAACAATATAGAAGATACATGACTAGAGGTTATGCAATATGGGTGTATATCCACTGCATGCTTCTTAGGTGTGTAATTGACATGACCAAGGAGCTATTGCAAATTTGAAACTTGAAAATTTTCAAAAATGTACGTTACACAGCGTGATTTTACAGTACACAAACAAGAGTGTGCAATATAGAAGGGTAGTCAGCGGACATTAGGTCACATGACCAAGGAGCTATTGAAATTTTACATTTTGAAAAATGTATGTAAAACCATGTGAGATGAAAATGGTCAAACTAAGCGGTGTGCAATGTGTAGGGCCACTGAGTGGACATCCTGAACCTTGTTTGAAGTCAGTAGGTCACACGACCAAGGAGCTATAAATTCATGTAAAACCATGTGAGACAAAAATTGACAAACTAAAGGGTGTGCAATGTCTATGCCATCGGGTTAGCTACAAACAGTTTTGAAAGTGTTAGGAGTAATGGTTAAAGAGCTATTGAAATTTGAACATTTTGATTTGTCACTATGTTGACAATCCCCAACTATTGTTGGTGGACGTAAGGAAAACTACAGGCGAATATCCATCCTGAAACTGTCTTTTCCTCAGTCCAGTGGAGTGCTTTAAAAAAAAAATCTTGCTGAAATGTTTGCTCTTGCGTTCACACGTTTAAATGCATAGGTCTTATGTGGTCAATCTATATTCCATCTAATACCACAATAATTGCTAGCTGTTTCATCATTCCATCCCCGTACCGTTTATTGCAACATGTAAACATTTGTTTCATAGCCCTACGATACATGTTCATTTAGCCAACCATTTCTTACCCTCTGAGTGGGGAAAATGTTTATTGTGCACAAGACTCATGAGGTAGAAGTTCTGTTTATTTAATTAAATGTATGGTTTCCTTTGTTCATATTTCCCGGGTTGTCAGAGTTCTGTGTCCTGTCATTTTCATTCTGTTCCCATGTATGCATGTGTAACAGATGTGAAACGGTTAGCTAGTCAGCGGTGGTGCGCGCTAAATAGCGTTTCAATCTGTGACGTCACTTGCTCTGAGACGTTGAAGTAGTGGTTCCCCTTGCTCTGCAAGGGCCGCGGCATTTGTGGAGCGATGGGTAATGATGCTTCGTGGGTGACTGTTGTTGATGTGTGCAGAGGGTCCCTGGTTCGTGCGAGGGGACGGTCTAAAAGTTATACTGTTACACATGGTGTTGAAATATCATTAAGATTCATTAAGTCTGATTAAGAGGAATGTACCAATGTAACAAAGGATGTGGAAATTGCCTTCTACATTGTAGAACCAGTTTATTGATTGTATTTGCCAATTGGGTAATTATATGCTTCTGGGGGCCAAGTGCTTATATTATGTAGGTCTACCTGTTTGAGCTGTTAAACAGATTCAATTTGGTGTCTCAAGGGGACGCTTTAGAGTTTTGCCCTCTCGCCTGTCTCCGTTCAGATAGGACAGGTTAAGCAGGATACAGAGGCTATTCCTTTTGGGCTATTGCCCATATATCTTTGGTAAATCTACTTGTATATTTTGTATGATATGGCACTTTCACCGTTGGATCAACTAAACCTGTAAATAAATCTACACTCTTGAGCACGTCAACCTGCCTTGCCTTCTGCTGATTTCATGCCCTTACAACTGCTACAAGGTCCCTATTTTACAATTACATAGGCTAATCAAAATGTGTTGTAGACAAACTCATGAAAAGGGCTGTCTGGTAGACTCGATAAATAGACAAAGATTCAGCACTTTGTGACATTGGCTGATGTAAAAAGAGCTCTATAAATACATTTGATTGATTGATTTGTAGTTCAACAAGTTATTGCATGTATACATGTTTTTTTTTACTTGACTTGCGACTCGACTCTACTTGCTCTTAGAATGCACAACTTGGACTCGACACGTTCTACATGGGACTTGACTTGAAACTCGGACCTTGTGACTCGAATGATAGGTGACTTGGTCCCACCTCTGGTATTTACCTTTGTCCTTTACCATTCCTCTGATTTGTTTCTTCAGTTCAAGTACCTCCCCTTCCAGTCGTTCGATCTGTGAGGTCAAAAGGGGTCATGAAGGAAACGGGGCCACTGGCAGAGCTAAAGGTTTTGTTCCAAATGTCACCCTATATAGTGCACTGCTTCTGACCAGTGCCCATAGTATCGTGCACTACTTTTGACCAGTGTCCATAGGGCTCAGGTCAAAGGTAGTGCACTATGTAGGGAATAGGGTGCCAATTGGGACACAGCCAAATTGACCTCAAGACATTTACCTCTTTGGTGAGATCCTGGTTCTCTGCTTTGAACTGCCGCTGTTTCAGGGATTCGGTTCTTCTGAATTCCGTCAGATCCACTTCCTCTTGGGGCTCCAGACCTTATGAAAGAGGATGATGGATGAAAAACAGAAACTGAATGAAAGGATATCCACTACAACAACAAAACTGTCTAGCCTCTAAGGTCGTTCACTAACTTTATGAAATATCTGCTCTCTCTCTGTTTTTGATTTCTTTGTTGTTGTTTCTTGTTTCTTGTTCTTATTTTACATAACAAAATGCTCTCTGTAAAGTGTGTTGAGATAATGTGAAATTAACTTTAAATGTGACTTTACGTTTTTTAATTGAATTAGTTTGGTGACTTACTGAGACTTTCCTTAACATCTGCATTGATTCTCATTTCCAGCTGGTTGATATCTGTGGTCATGGCCTCCGTCTCGCCGTCTCACACTCTCATCTGATTCTTACATTCTTTGTTCTCAGCGAAGGCCACCTGCAGACCATCAGTGCCCTGCAGGACAGTAAAGAGATCCTAGAAAGATCAGCCATGGCTTTCGAACTTTGTTGAATCTAGGAAAAAAGCTTTGACAGACCAGACATCTCAAAAACAAAATCTGTTGCATGAGTCATGAGAATAACCACAGGGGTCGGGAGAATTGGTTTTTGATTAATTTATAGGAACTTGGGTTTGTTGGAGAACCCTTAAGCGACTGGGTGTGTGGGAAACTGGACAGGCTGGGCAGACTTACAGACTCGTAGATTATCATGTGGTTTAGGGTGTCCCTGGCGTCTGTCTCGGCTAGCTCAGCCACACGTTCTGCCTCCCGTGCTCTTGTCTCTGTGGCTTGCAGCTTAGCATTTAGCTTGTCCAATGCTACATCAGAGTCTATGGCTACACTTATACTAAAGAGCTCATGCTAATGTGCTAAATGGCTGTGCTTTTACAACAAAAGAACTTGACAAGCACCTCTGTCTTTCTTCAGGGGATTCTTGAGTTCCTCTTTGAGCAGGGCATTTCTCTCCATCTCCCCCGTATACTTGCTCTGTCAGCATCTTGATTTGATTGTCCCGCTCTTGCACAGCCTTGAAGACATTCAAAAACATTTTATTAGTTTGGATCGAGTAGGACGAACAGGCAGAGCAGAGCCAACGTTAATACAAGGACAACCATAGAAGATCACAGCAGGTTCTGATTTGTGAACAATATTGTGTAATAAAATACATGAGAAATTGTGCAAGGAGAATAAAAGAAAGCAGAGAGAGGTATGCAAAATAGGCAAGAAATCTGGAGGACTGAGTAACTTACAACACATAGCTCATATATGATCTGGTCACGAGTCGGTGATGGAAGAGAAGTTCAAGTAAGGACAGGAGAAAAGAACAGATTGAACAGTAAACAAAAGAAGAAGAGAATCTGCAGTGGAAATCACAGATGGAGGTGGTGTAAATACAGTACGTAATTCAACACACATTTCAAAGATTATCTTCCTTTAAACAAAAACCACAAAAACAAAAAGTGTTAAATAGTTGAAGTCGGAAGTTTACATACACCTCAGCCAAATACATTTAAATTCCATTTTTCACAATTCCTGACATTTAATCCTAGTAAAAATTCCCTGTCTTAGGTCAGTTAGGATCACCATCTTATTTTAAGAATGTGAAATGTCAGAGTAATAGTAGAGAGAATGAATTATTTCAGCTTTTATTTCTTTCATCACATTCCCAGTGGGTCAGACGTTTACATACACTCAATTAGTATTTGGTAGCATTGCCTTTAAATTGTTTAACTTGGGTCAAACGTTTTGGGTAGTCTTCCACAAGCTTCCCACAATAAGTTGGGTGAATTTTGGCCCATTCCTCCTGACAGAGCTGGTGTAACTTTGAGGTTTGTAGGCTTCCTTGCTTGCACACGCTTTTTCAGTTCTGCCCACAAATGCTCTATAGGATTGAGGTCAGGGCTTTGTGATGGCCACTCCAATGCCTTGACTTTGATGTCCTTAAGCCATTTTGCCACAACTTTGGAAGTATGCTTGGGATCATTGTTAATTTGGAAGACTCATTTGCGACCAAGACTGATGTCTTGAGATGTTGCTTCAATATATCCACATAATTTTCCTTTGTCATGAGGCCATCTATTTTGTGAAGTGCACCAGGTCCTTCTGCAGTAAAGCAACCCCACAACATGATGCTGCCACCCCCGTGCTTCACAGTTGGGATGATGTGGTTTGCAAGCCTCCCCTTTTTCCTCCAAACATAACGATGGTCATTATGACCAAACAGTTCTATTTCAGTTTCACCAGACCAGAAGACATTTCTCCAAAACGTACGATCTTTGTCCCCATGTGCAGTTGCAAACCGCAGTCTGGCTTTTGTTATGGCGGTTTTGGAGTGGTCGCTTCTTCCTTGCTGGGTAGCCTTTCTGGTTATGTCGATATAGGACTCGTTTTACTGTGGATATAGATACTTTTGTTGATTTTCTTCTCATTCCTTGTCTCTTTCTTTAACTGTTGGATGTCCTTCTCTCTGTGGTCCAGTTGAGCCTCCAGTGTCCGCATCTCGTCCCGCATGAAGCGCATGTCCTGACCCCTGCCACTGCCTGACTCCTTAGCCATCTGGACAGGAAACCAGGTGGACAACAAACTAAGACTCCCTCTGTTTACAACACTTATAAATCTACACACTTGAACTACCAGGATCCTAACACAATATTATGTCTCCATTTGCTTACGTGAAAGTGCTTAAGAAATCACAGACCAGGGGCAAATTTGTTGTTCAGAAAACACAGAGAGAGAAAACCACAACATACAGCAGCGTAGCAGAGAAGAATTAGCCAGCACGCTCTAATCTCGTTAAGTACTATGAGTGACTTTACTATTGGCTGAGAGATATACTAAGCCAGTTGAAGGAAACTGAGCAGCATGAGGTAAAATAACCTGTGATCCAATTCAAACAAAACTGCTATCCAGAACCGGCAGTTTTGATTGAAAATGGACTCTAATGATTCACCATTTCATTTAATGACCACATTCACACCAAGCCTTACCTCGAACTCTTGTTCCCACTTTAATTCCTTGCCTTCCACCTATTTTCTGTAAGATACAAAAGAGATACTGTTAAAGTATCTACTGTGGGCAATTCATTTCTGACAATACACTTAACAACGCTTAATTAACAGCAATGCTTCTGTGCCAACATTATCAATGAGTTCAAATGCCATGGTAACCTCCACTTTCTTCCACTACAGACAAATATAAAGATTTAGGGTCTGTATCAGTACCACCAGTAATAAATAACATGACACTGACTATAACAGACTGAACAATTAATAAAATTGCCACCGGACTATTTACATTGACACCCCCCCCTTCTGTACACTGTTGCTATTCGCAGGTCATGTACACTATGTGATGCAAATATAATCAAACTCTACTATATGACTTAAACCACACTGTGTAGAGCTTATCCTTCAAAGCAACTATGTAATGTATTCTACTGAAATTAACACTGGATCTAATAATATTAGGAATGCATTTCAGCACAGCGATGTGAATGGATCAAAGAGTTGTAAGGAGTTTGAATAATGCAGCTCTGGATCTGAATGGGTAATAATAGCATGGGACACCTTAAGAAGGCCCCGAGCGACTCGCAAGAGCTGAACTATTTTCTCTGGGATTCCATCTTTCAGCTCCTGCTCCCATTGTTTGACCTGCAGAGAAACAGGGCACCCCAGCTGTTCAGTGAAACACACAGTGAATTTAACATCAGGCAGAAACACGTCAACAGTAATGCTAGGTGCAGAATGAAGTGAAACCCTGTGACCAGCAGTTTCTAGAGATCCAGTAACAAGTACTGCTTGGTCTTTTATATATGTTCCTGTCTCACTGGTAGTAGCAAAGAACCAAATTGCTTACACGTTTGTTTAGTCTACAAGCCAGGTGCTTGATCCTGGCCAGGGGAAATGGTAGGGAATGGTTTACGGGCAAATCAGTAGCAGAACCACTCATTTCAATGGTCATACATCCATATCAACACGAAAAACTAGATTGGACTATTTGATTGATACAGTATCAGATTAGAAGAGGATTTGGGGTGCAGGTATGTGCATTTTGGAACAGTACTGTAACGTTACCTGTAGACACATTTGGTTAATTATATCTGCATCTCCACTCTCCTGCATTTGTTCTAGGTCAGAATCAATTACCCTCCTCCAGTCAAGATGAGAAGGCATCTTGACAATTGTGTATTTACAGCTAGCTAACAGGAACTGGGGAACAAATAGATGAACAGACACACATTGTACGCTTGGGTAATGCTGTAAAGGGACAACATAGAGCTGTGGTTATTATCCTTGCAATGTGCATTTTAGTTGTAACTAGCTAGTTAACTAGGTTAGCTGACTATTGCACATAACAACATGTTTAGCTTGTTAGCTGCTGCTAGCTACTTGCTTCCAGACTTCCTAAACATTGCATTCTACATGTATAGAAATTACGTATACATGCAACTGAGTTATTTTCATTTAAATTAAATCAATATCCGCGTGAATCTTACCTTTTATCATATACCTGACACAACGTATTTGGCGAGCTTACTTTGCATTTTAGTTTAACATACCACAGATAGAACAATGAGAACATATTTGATCAAACAGCTGCTCCAGTTGCTAAGTTACCACTGACAACAATCGTAAATAGATTTACTATGGCTGATAAAGTCGTTTCACCGTCGCAAAAGGCTAGCCAGTCATTTAGCCAGCTAGATAGCTCAGAGAGATTTTCAACACAAACATGTTCATGGTTTATACCAAGGAAAGCGTGTTCTCCTCTTCTTGTTAGTGTCAGTACATATGGGACAACACGTTCCTGAAATCAGTGCCCCTTTTTAGCTTAAACTTTGCCCCGGAAGTTTGGGGATTTATTGGCTTGCTAGCGTTCAAATTGGAATGTCAATCGCCGAATATTTTAACGTAAGTTTCTAAATGTTCAAATTTCTTCTAACAATATTATGTTAGGACATGTTACTGTAAACTATTTTCATCAGCAGTAGATAAACTAGACTGAATCGTGAACAATCAAGTGGAAATGCAAGAGGCTAGCCCAGCTAGAGGCGATTAGGTTCAACAACAGCTATCTAGCTAAGTTAACGTTGGTGTGTTTGTAAAAGGCATACTTCGGGATTTTATCTACTTCCTCAGAGTTGGGTGAATTATTGGATACCATTTGTATACATCTGTGTTAAGGACGTTATAGGCAGTGTCGCTGGCCAATGCTAACTAGCGTTAACACAATGTCTAGAAGTAAGAGTATGGGTATTTGTTAGCTAGCAGATACCCATAGACTTCCAGTCATTGCGCTAACGCTAGTTAACTTCCTTCTTAGTGCACGCAGAGATTTACAAAAGGTATCCTTAATCTAACTCTGTGGAAGTAGATAAAGTAAAAAGCCTAATTGCAAAAATCCTGACGTATGTATTTGTCTGCTAAATGACTTAAATGTAATGTAAATGTAAAATGTAATGTATCCCCGATGCTGCCTAGCTGGATGACAATGTTTTTAAAGTTACAGTGACCAGCTAGCGTGGCTGCAACTACAGGATATTGTTATCGGTTGATATAGTTTACCAGTCTATTATCAATTCCCAAACAATGCAGAAATATTATATAAGCAAAACAACTATGACAATTGCATTGAGGATGTCGTATTAAAACTTGAAAGGCAACAATGTAGTTAGCTAGCTAGGTACTCAGTGTACCTGAAGGCATACAGGCAGTTAAACCACTGTTCCTAGGCCGTCATTGAAAATAATAATTTGTTCTTTAACTGACTTGCCTAGTTAAATAAACGTAATAAAATAAAATACATTGTTATGATGCCAGTCTTGTCACCTGACCTGGCAGCACCAAGCTGTGTCAGTGGCATCCTAGCAAATCTGGGCTGGGCACATTGTATTTTGTGAACCATGATAATGAATAAAAATAACCTCTCTAGTCTCATTTCTACTGTCCTGCTGTTACTTCATCCATCACAGTGATCAATGAAGCCTTTGGTCAGCAATGGCTGTCGTGTCCTGGAATGAGATTTTGATTTTGACTGGACTGGTGTTGGGATGCTACTGGAACAGCCTATCCTGTGGCATTGTGTTCAACGATGTCTCAGCCATTCTGGACAACAAGGACCTTCGGCCCGCTCTGCAACCTGTTCTTCAATGACTTCTGGGGCACGCCCATGTCTGAGGTGATGAAGCTATCATGAAATATCCTCGAGCTTGGGGACGGAAGTGTTTGGTGCATGAGATTACACATGACATGTCATGCACCACGTCTTACTTTGTTTTTTGCTCCCCTTGCAAAACATGCAGATCAAGTGAAAAGGTATTATCTGAATTTCAGCTGAGAATAGTTCAAATGTATTTTACACTGAACAAAAATATAAACACAACATGTAAAGTGTTGGTCCCCGTGTTTCATGAGCTGAAATAAAAGATCCCAGAAATGTTTCATATGCACAAAAAAGCTTATTTCTTTAAAATATTTTGCACAAATGTGTTTACATCCCTGTTAATAAGAATTTCTCCATTGCCAAGATAATCCATCCACCTGACAGGTGTGGCATATCAGGAAGCTGATTAAACAGCAGGATCATTACACAGGTGCACCTTGTACTAGGGACAAAAGGCAACTGTGCCGTTTTGTCACAACAATGCCACAGATGTCTCAAATTTTGAGGGAGAGTACAATTGGCATGCTGATTGTAACTCAGTAAAATCAAAAATTGTTGCTTGTTTTTTATATTTTTGTTCGGTATATGTTCAATTAATCAATGGCTGTGGTGTATATTTGTGAACTTTGATTCTTGGCATAATGCTAGTCACAGGAGGTTGATTGCAAGTTCCAACAAAATCACCTATATTCACAACAGCACTATTCTCCCTTCCATATTTCTGTTTCTTACCACAGGAGAGGAGCCACAAGTCCTACCGGACCCTGACCGTGCTCACGTTCCGGCTGTACTACCTCTTCAGTGAGCTGAGTTCTGAATCCTACCACCTGCTCAACATGCCGTGGTGTGTGTGCTCTTCCTGCGCATCTGCCGTCTCTTCCTGGATAAGACCTCCAGCCTGGTGGCGGCCCTGCTTTTTGCAGTGCACCCCATCCACACAGAGGCTGTAAGTCTGCTCATATTGTAGGCAAACACAGATCTAGGATCAGATGAAACACTGCTGTTTGCTGTGGCAGCGGCTGTGCATCCCATCCACATGGAGGCCCTAAGTCTGCGTATAGTGTAGGCACAGATCTAGGAACTAACAAGCTGAATTAACTATCCCTAAATCCTTACCCCATCCATGCTCCCAAGTGGCACAGTGGTCTAAGGGAACTTTCTGACACAAACTTAGCTGCTTCTGTTTAAATCTGTGGATTCTGATTGGCTACAAGTGTAACGGATGTGAAACGGCTAGCTTAGTTAGCGGTGCGCGCTAAATAGCGTTTCAATCGGTTACGTCACTTGCTCTGAGACCTTGAAGTAGTAGTTCCCCTTGCTCTGCAAGAGCCGTGGCTTTTGTGGAGCGATGGGTAACGATGCTTTGTGGGGTACTGTTGTCGATGTGTGCAGAAGGTCCCTGGTTCGCGCCCGGGTATGGGCGAGGGGACGGACGTAAAGTTATTCTGTTACACAAGCACAGGAATAGCTTAAATTAGCTTTGTTCTTACAAGGCACCCCCCCTCGCCTAATGTTTAAAATAAAATAGTTATTTAAATTTTATTTAACTAGGCAAGTCAGTTAAGAACAAATTCTTACTTACAATGACTGCCTACACCGGCCAAACCCGGACTATGCTGGGCCAATTGTGATACAGCCTGGATTCGAACCATGGTGTCTGTAGTGACGCCTCGAGCACTGAGATTCAGTGCCTTTAGACCGCTGCACCATAGCGACAGGGGTTGGCTTTCATTTGAGGGATAGCTGGACTGTCAAATCCATGTATTTGTTTGTGGCCAACAACTTTTATACAGAGAGCGCTCCAAATGATCTGTGCCATTTGAGTATGGAAATGAGTCCTTCGACGGATAGGCGCGTATGATAAAAGCAATTGTACCAAACCAAATATATAAATCTGTTTAAAGCAATCTATTCAGTATAATCTTGATGACTATGTATCACCAGTCTGAGGTAAAAAAAGGATGTGTAAGCTAATTCCATTAAATGTATGTGGTTAAAATGCAAACTTATAATGTAGTAACACAAACTGTCCACATTAGCGCAATATACAATATTTTAATAAATTCAGCAAAAAAAGAAACGTCCCTTTTTCAGGACACTATCTTTCAAAGATAATTCGTAAAAATCTAAATAACTTCACAGTTATTCATTGTAAAGGGTTTAAACACTGTTTCCCATGCTTGTTCAATTAACCATAAACAATGAATGAACATGCACCTGTGGAGCGGTCGTTAAGACACTAACAGCTTACAGACGGTAGGCAATTAAGGTCACAGTTCTGAAAACTTAGGACACTAAAGAGGCCTTTCTACTGACTCTGAAAAACACCAAAAGAAAGATGCCCAGGTTCCCTGCTCATCTGCGTGAACATGCCTTAGGCATGCTGCAAGGAGGTATGAGGACTGCAGATGTGGCCAATAAATTGCAATGTCTGTACTGTGAGATGCCTAAGACAGCGGTACAGGGAGACAGGATGGACAACTGATTGTCCTCGCAGTGGCAGACCATGTGTAACAACACCTGCACAGGATCTGTACATCTGAACATCACACTTGCGGGACAGGGTAGCCTAGTGGTAAGAGTGTTGGACTAGTAACGGGAAGGTTGCAAGTTCAAATCGTCGAGCTGACAAGGTACAAATCTGTCGTTCTGCCCCTGAACAGGCAGTTAACCCACTGTTCGTAGGCCGTCATTGAAAATAAGAAGTTGTTCTTAACTGACTTGCCTATTTAAATAAAGGTGTATATATATATATATATATGTGTGTGTGTGTACAGGGTGGTAACAACAACTGCCCGAGTTACACCAGGAACGCATAATCAGTGCTCAGACTGTCTGCAATAGGCTGAGAGAGGCTGGACTGAGAGCTTGTAGGCCTGTTGTAAAGGCAGGTCCTCACCAGACATCACCGGCAACAACGTCGCCTATGGGCACAAACCCACTGTTGCTGGACCAGACAGGACTAGCAAAAAGTGCTTCTCACTGGCGAGTCGCGGTTTTGTCTCACCAGGGGTGATGGTCGGATTTGCGGATTTCCACCAGGTGGCTGATGAGATGAGGCACGACTGCCATATTGCATCTCTATCCCAAAGCCCTTGCTTGGAAGTGTACTTCGCCAGACTGCCAAAAACCTTGCCCTGGCCAAGGTGGTGAGACATGGTAGTAATGACACCATAGGCCTTGTTGATCTCTGCACCAGACAGGATGCTCTTGCCAGCATACTTGGGGTTCAACATGTATATGGATGTATGGGCTGCTTACCACTTTCCAAAAATACATCATCCAGGAGGATCCTCTTGAAGGGATTGTCTATATTGGCAGACTGATATGGCCATTTCTTGGAGACTCCTTCCCCTCCACCCCAACGGGTGTTGCTGGGCAGCTTCAATGTGGTGCTCTTATTCTTCTCACTTTGCTTGGTGAGATAGATTGCTGCTATAACTTGATGACCCTTCACATACCTTACCATTTCCTTGGCTCTCTTGTAGAGTGTATCCATTGTTTTCAGTGCCATGGTGTCCTTGAGGAGCAGATTCAATGCATGAGCAGCACAGCCAATGGGTGTGATCCAAGGTAATTTCTGTGGTCCAAGGTCATTGATGACTGCCTTCAGCTCATCTGCAATGTAGAGACCGGTATGTCCGTTGTCCCTTGTGTCTGTGCTCTTGTAGAATACTGGTCGAGGGATGGAGATGATGTAGTTAATTATTCCTTGCCCACGAACATTCAACCACCCATCAGAGATGATTGCAATACAGTCTGCTTTCTCTGATTTGCTTGACCTTCACTTGAAATCTGTTGAACTCTGATTCCAATAAATTAGTAGATAAAGCATGTCTGGTTGGAGGGGTGTATGCTGGGTGAAGAACATTCAGAAATCTCTTCCAATACACATTGCCTGTGAGCATCAGAGGTGACAACGTTCCTCCACTGAGTCAAACTTCTGATTCCAGGAAGACCATGAGCTGTTGCTATTTTATAAGGTGTCTGATTCATCATTTTCACCTCGACTAGAATTAGAGGGACATTTATCAGAGGTTGCTTGTTGTGAGCACTGAGGGAACTTTATGCACTTGGCCAGATGATTCTGCATCTTTGTTGCATTCTTCACATATGATTTGGCACTGTATTTGCAAATGTACACAGCTTTTCCTTCTACATTAGCTGCAGTGAAATGTCTCTACACATCAGATAGTGCCCGTGGCATTTTCCTGTAAAGATTAGAAAAACATGAGTAAAATAAATAAATAATACAATTACATGTACAGATAAATAGTTAAGTTAAATTAAACCGGGCGCTCTAGACTAGCAATCCCATAGTGTCTGTGTAGCAGCTTGAACGTTCAACATTGCTGCTATAATAGTTAAACAGACCTGCATGCATTGGTGACATGGAAAGAATGGAATTCAATACAAGTTGGACATTGAGTTGGTTAATGTCCCTTTCAATGCCTGAATTGTTTGGAAATGAACTAAATTGAACTAATCTCAGACATTACTGTCTACCTCAACAACAACTTCTCTCATCTTGCCTATTTGCTGACCCCCTTACCCCCAATTTGTACTTGTATTTCACCACATTCAACCGAGTTGCACCGGCAACCAGACAGGCCTTAGAAAAACTGAATAGAAGATTTGAAAACAAAAACAGAATAGTAAAACAAAGACAACATTCTGCCACTCTGGGAAAGGGAGTTGTGATGTCACACAGCTCTAGTGCTCCTTCAGCTGAGTGCAGCCTCTCAATCGCTTGGAAGGACCCATTTCACAATGTAGCCCTTGGCCCGGCCAATGGTCTTCACGTTATCTTGGTCTGGAATCTCTCTCTCAACAGATCATTTGTTTTTCATTTGATACACTGAGCAATGAAGCTCCCCTTCATGATAAACATGGACAAAGAGACTGTTGTCGAGCCATGCCTCTGGCTTTTAGCATCTTTAGAATGGCTTTCTTTCTGAATGTGTCGTTGAGAGTTTTTGTGTGCATCTGTGTCTGGTACCTGAACATATTCATAGTGAACATATTCAACTAGAACTGTGTTTGTATGACATTGGTAATCCTAAAGATGGAACTGAAAGATGCATGCTTTGAATAGTTTCATTGGATTCAATAGTTGCAAGTGTTGAGAGATGAAAATGCTGCATAACAGTGATGTCTGTCAACGTATGTTGTTAAGAGGCTGACTGTCACTTGCCTGGCTACACAAACTCCTTGCTTTTTTGCAAAATGCTACACCACACCCACAGACGTTAGTTCATTATTCGCATTGAATCTGGATCTGAGTACATGCCCTACGATTTCTGGACTGTAAATACGTTCTAGTCCGTCTGATTGGTCCCAGAAATCGATGGGTTGGGCTAGAGCCAAAACACACGGGTAAAGCGACATTTTTAATATTCGTCATTGGCTTTGAGACTCAGATTGGTTCGAGATGATCCAATTGCTGATGACTTGGTTTTGTACAACACCGTCATTTTGGCGTCACCGCGAAACATTTCAGTAATTGCAGTCTCAGACTGAAGTACTGTATGTAGTGAACGATAGCGCAGCGGAATAATTAAGTTTGAGTCGTCAGGCAAGACTGTCACAGTCAAGTGTTTAGCAATTGTGTATCAGTCTATGTGTTGATCTTAGGACATCTTGTTCAGTAAGGTTCTTATTTTTACTGGTCAAGTTCAGTTAATACCTCACTTTGTTTCAAAACCTTTTCTCCCTACTGAACATGACACAGATTTGCTCTCCTCTTGGTTCAGGATTTACCAGCCCCAGCTGCTTTTGTGAAAACAAGACATGTGCAGTTCCATGTACTACCATAAGGTGGCAATCATCCTTCATATATTTCTATAAGTGGCCCCTGGCTGGCAGGCGCCAGTGTGAGTTACCTCTGTTGACTGCCTCCATGATTTAGTTCTAGACTAGGTGACGGGCATACTTTTCATTTACGGTCTTGTTGTTTTCAGTTGGGTGCATATTGTAGGTTTAGGTTAGCCTTTGTCATGGAGAATCAGGTTTAGGCCAACTTTAAGCATGCCTGGGAGACATGTTGAGAAGTGTGAACTCCAGAGAGACTGAGCAGGAAGTGTTTTAAAGGATGATTGATTGATGAGGGAACATCTTTGTGCCAGAAACGTTAACTTTGAGCTTTTACTTTCAACTTTGTGCCTATGACAGGTAATGGCTGTCATGGGGAAAGTGGAACTCTTTGATTCATTTATGAAAGAAGAACATATTTGTGCCAGAAATGTTGATTTAAAAAAAAAAAAAATGTTTGGTTTCTCTGGCAGGTGACTGGTGTTGTAGGAAGAGCGGAGCTCCAGTCCTCCATCTTCCTCCTGGCTGCGTTCCTGGCCTATACACCAGATCTAAAGGAGCCGACCACTCCATTGGTGAGTCTACTGTAGCCCTCCACTAATATTGTCCCCCTTTTTGTTGTGTACACACACGGGTTTGAGCATTCTGAGTGTCCGGTCAGCTCCATCAATTCACTCGAAAGAGAAGCTTGTTAAAGGCTGCGGGCGGTCATGTTGAGAAATAGATAAAGGCATTGCGCAGTTGATGCCTGATTTGAAGGATGCCTGATTTGAAGGAAAGTCAGAAGGTAGATAATGACTCAGGGGTTTGATTTCTGAGCGATGATGGTTATCACAGGAGAGGGATGAATGGGGATGTGACTGACTGGTTTTCCCCCTCCTGATTTCAAGGAAATGAACATGAACTCATTGTCACTGTCTTATCTTACTAGTTACTGTTTTACCAAATTTTTACTAGCATGTCACATGTGCAACCAGAAAAACAAAAGTCCTAGACCACCTTTACTCCACACACAGAGATGCATACAAAGCTCTCCCCCCACCCTACCTTTTAGCAAATCTGACCATAATTATATTTTCCTGATTCCTGCTTACAAGCAAAAACTAAAGCAGGAAGTACCAGTGACTCGCTCAATACGGAAAGTGATCAGATGACGGATGCTAAACTACAGGACTGTTTTTGCTAGCACAGACTGGAATATGTTCCGAGATTCATCCAATGGCTTTGAGGAGTATACCACCTCAGTCATCGGCTTCATCAGTAAGTGCACGAACGACGTCGTCCCCACAGTGACTGTGCGTACATGTCCCAAAAAGAAGACATGGATTACAGGCAACATCCGCATCGAGTTAAAGGCTAGAGCTGCTGCTTTCAAGGAGCGGGAGACTAATCCAGATCCTTACAAGACATCCCGCTATGCCCTCAGACGAACCATCAAACAAGCAAAGCGTCAATACAGGATTAGGATTGAATCCTACTACACCGGCTCTGACGCTTGTCGGATGTGGCAGGGCTTGAAAACTATTACAAATGGAAACCCAGATGCAAGCTGCCTCGTGACGCATGCCTACCAGACTACCTAAATGCCTTTTTATGCTCGCTTCGAGGCAAGCAACACTGAAGCATGCACGAGAACACCAGCTGTTCTGGATGACTATTATAAAACTCTCAGTAGCCAATATGAACAAAACCTTTAAAACAGGTCAACATTCACAAAGCCGCTGGGCCAGACGGGTAACCAGGACGTGTACTCAAAAGAATGCGCGGACCAACTCAAGTGTCTTCACTTGACTTTTTTTCCCTTTTTTTGAATTACCCCTTTTTCTCCCCAATTTCGTGGTATCCAATTGTTTTAGTAGCTACTATCTTGTCTCATCGCTACAACTCCCGTACGGGCTCAGGAGAGACGAAGGTTGAAAGTCATGCATCCTCCAATACACAACCCAACCGAGCCGCACTGCTTCTTTACACAGCGTGCATCCAACCCGGAAGCCAGCCACACCAATGTGTCGGAGGAAACACCGTGCACCTGGCAACCTTGGTTAGCGCGCACTGTGCCCGGCCCGCCACAGGAGTCGCGATGAGACAAGGACATCACTACCGGCCAAGCCCTCCCTAACCCGGATGACGCTAGGCCAATTGTGCGTCGCCCCACGGACCTCCCGGTCGCGGCCGGTTACGACAGAGCCTGGGCGCGAACCCAGAGTCTCTGATGGCTTCACTGACATTTTCAACCTCTCCCTGACAGTCTGTAATACCTACGTTTCAAGCAGACCACCATAGTCCCTGTGCCCAAGGAAGTAAAGGTAACCTGCCAAAATGATTACCGCCCAGTGGCACTCACGCCGGTAGCCATGAAGTGCTTTGAAACGATGGTCATGGCTCACATCAACAGCATCCTTCCGGACCCCCTAGACGCACTCCAATTCGCATACCGCCCCAACAGATCCACAAATGCAGCAATCGCACGCCACACTGACCAATCTCACCTGGACGAAAGGAACACCTATGTGATAATGCTGTTCATTGACTACAGCTCAGTGTTCGACGCCCACGAAGCTCATCACTAAGCTAAGGACTCTTGGACAAAACACCTCCCTCTGCAACTGGATCCTGGACTTCCTGACGGGCCGCCCCCTGTTGGTAAGAGTAGGCAACAACTATTAGTAATGCTAATTCTTAACACTGGGGCCCCTCAGGGGTGTGTACTTAGTCACCTCCTGTATTCCCTGTTCACCCACACGACTCTAACACCATCATTACGTTTGCTGACGACACAACAGTGGTAGGCCTGATCACCGACAACGATGAGACCGCCTATAGGGAGGAGGTCAGATATCTGGAAGTGTGGTGCCAGGACCACAACCTCTCTCTCAATGTGAGCAACACAAAGGAGCTGATCATGGACTAAAGGAAAAGGCGGGCCAAACAGGCCCCCATTGACATCAACGGGGCTGTAGAGGAGCTGGTCAAGAGTTTCAAGTTCCTTGGTGTCCACATGACCAAGGAACTATCATGGTCCAAACATACCAAGAAAGTCGTGAAGAGGGCACGACAAAACCTTTTCCCCCTCAGGAGCCTGAAAAGATTTGGCATGGGTCCCCAGATCCTCAAAAGGTTCTACAGCTGCACCATCGAGAGCATCCTGACCGGTTGCATCACTGCCTTGTATGGAAACTGCTCGGCATCTGACCGTAAGACACTACAGAGGGTAGTGCGATTGGCCCAGTACATCACTTCGTGGTATCCGATATTTAAGATTTTAGCTGCCTTTTAAGCATTCTAGTACAGTTAAATAGTTAAAACACACGCACGGACACAGATGTCTAAGGCATTGCATCTTAGTTCTGGAGGCGTCACTACAGTCCCTGGTGTGAATCCAGGCTGTATCTGGTCGTGTTTGGGAGTCCCATAGGGCAGCGCACAATTGGCCCAGCGTCGTCTGGGTTTGGCCGGGGCTGGCCGTCATTGTAAATAAGAACTTGTTCTTAACTGACTTGCCTCGTTAAATAAAGATTACTCTTTATTTTACACACTGACCAAGAAGTTATTTTGTTGGCATTTACCTGTAAAATGTAATCAAAACCATTTGATTATTTCACAGTTGTTGTGAGGATGTTGGTAAAATGGGAAAAAAATGCAGTCAGGCACAGGACACAGTTCTGAGTAATCATCCAAAATAAGTAAGATTCCAACAAGGAACAAATACAATAATCCCAAACACGAACAACAAGAACCCACATGACAAACAATAACGCACAAAACAGAGAGGGAAATCAGAGGGTTAAATAAGGAACATAATTAATGCAATAGAAACCAGGTGTGTATGATCAAGACAAAACAAAACTAAATGAAAGATCGGTGGTGTCTGGAAAGCCGGTGACGTCGACCGCCGAACACCACCCGAAGAAGGAGAGGGACCAACTTCGGCCGAAGTCGTGACACTTGTTTCATTCTCAACCAGGATTGCATCATACATGTCAAGCAGTGAAGTTTCAGCTCTGTCTGTCCGTGGCCTCTTCCTCGGTTCACTCTATCTATGTCCGTTTCCATCTTGACCAGCTGTGTATGTAACATTTCGCGTCAACCCTGTTTCTTGTCTGCATCAAAGTAGCGGTCCTTGTACATAGCATCTTGCATGGTGGCGATACAGTAAAGAGAGAATGCCACTGAATCGCTTGTTCACAGCCTGTGTGGGCAAACTGTTGTCAAGGGCAACTGTTTCAATCGCCAATGTGAGCCAGTAAAAACATCCACCTCATCGGGAAAAGGGGCCATCTTCACTCCATAGAAACTAGTCAGCATTAACATCGCTCACTATTTGCTAGCTAACTGTTTAGCTTAGCATTGACAAAGTCAGAATGGGCATGCTTACTCTACTATTGTGACAGAATCAGTGGTGTTAGAATTAGGAATTAGAATAAGAATACTACACTGAAAAAAAAATGTAAACGCAACATGTAAAGTGTTTGTCCCATGTTTCATGAGCTGAAAAAAAAAATCACAGAAATGTTCCATACGCACAAAATGTTCCATATGCTTGAAGCTTATCTCAAATTTTGTGCACATTTGTTGAGCAGACGTTTCAGTGCCATGACAGAGGGGTATCACGTCTGCTGCAGGCGCAGTTGATGAGCTTATTTCTCAAGTCATTTGTTCGAATGGAGCTAGCTAGTGTATTCATGTTTCAAACATGTTCTCAAATGCCATTGAATTGGCAGCAGCGGTATGTCAACCAGCATATTCATGAGTATGCAATATGACTTTCCTCAGTTCGAAATCCTCGATGACACACTGTGCTGTCAGACTCAGCATGCTCATGGGGAGATATCGCTGGTCCAAATGTCAGTCGTTAAGATAATAACAGTGAAGCTATTACTGTGTAAGTCCGGTAGGGCAACATCTGAAAAATAGTTTAAAAAATAAATGTAAAAGTGTGCTGTTGCTCGACCAGTCGGCGAAAGCCAGCATCTCCCACAACAGAGAACGGTTGATTGTCAAGGGCAATGGATTCCATTATCTTGGCGTTAATGGATTTCGCCTTTTGAGTTGTCTCGCCGAAATTTCCTTACTCTTTTAAATGACTGCTCGACTTGTTGACTGCTCGATCCACACAGCAGACATTGTGTGCTAGGTTAGGAATGCTGTGGAAAGCTATGTTCACCTATATCTTACCATGGTGATTTAGCCTCAGTAGGGCCAGTTTTTAGAGAGGTTAATTTAGTCGTTCAGTTTTACTGCAAGATAGGAATTGCCACAATAATATTTGTCCTTCAAATAATGTGTTTTATTAAAACCGATAAGCATAGGCTACTTAGTAGTTAACATTTACCTGAGAAGGTATTTGGGAAAGCCTTGCCTTCTACCAGAAGACTGTTTTCATTAGCAACATTGCTAACGGCTACACAAGGTGTTAGATCCATGCACACACACAGGCGGGCAGTCTTGTTATTTCCTCAGAATGTAGCAGGAAATTCGAATCACTGATGCATTCTGTCCGTGTCTAATGACAAACTTGGGCAAATTTAGTAATATTGGGTAACACTTTACTTGACATGCATTGTCATAAAACTGTTGACACGTAGGCTATGGTGTAATGAACTGTTTTGCCATGTGGTAGGGTTTGTGGCTTTTGACAGTCTCATATAGGTGCCTAACCGGCCATAAAATAATGCAATACATTTGAAGTCGGATGTTTACATACACTTAGGTTGGAGTCATTAAAACTAGTTTTTCAACCACTCCACAAATTTCTTGTTAACAAACTATAGTTTTGGCGTGTCGGTTAGGAAGTCGGTCGGTTATCTACTTTGTGCATGACAAGTAATTTTCCCAAGAATTGTTTACAGACGTCACACCGCTCAGGAAGGATAAGCGTTCTGTCTCCTAGAGATGAACGTACTTTGGCGCAAATCAATCCCAGAACAACAGCAACGGACCTTGTGAAGATGCTGCCGGAAACGGGTACAAACGTATCTATATCCACAGTTAAACGAATCCTATATCGACATAACCTGAAAGGCCGCTCAGCAAGGAAGAAGCCACTGCTCCAAAACCGCCATAAAAAAGCCAGACTGTGATTTGCAACTGCAAATGGTGACAAAGATCATACTTTTTGGAGAAATGACCTCTGAAGCACGGGGGTGGCAGCATCATGTTGTGGGGGTGCTTTGCTGCAGGAGGGACGGGTGCACTTCACAAAATAGATGGCATCATGAGGATGGACAATTATGTGGATAGATTGAAGCATTAGTTAGGAAGTTAAAACTTGGTCGCAAATGGGTCTTCCAAATGGACAATGACCCCAAGCATACTTCCAAAGTTGTGGCAAAATGGCTTAAGGACAACAAAGTCAAGGTATTGGAGTGGCCATCACAAAGCCCTGACATCAATCCCATAGAAAATTTGTTGGCAGAACTGAAAAACATGTACGAGCAAGGAGACCTACAAACCTGACTCAGTTACACCAGCTCTGTCAGGAGTGGTCCAAAATTCACCCAACTTATTGTGGGAAGCTTGTGGAAGGCTGCCTGAAACGTTTGACCCAAAGTTAAACAATTTAAAGGCAAAGCTACCAAATACTAATTGAGTGTATGCAAACTTATGAACCACTGGGAATGTGACAAATGAAATAAAAGCTGAAATAAATCATTCTCTACTATTATTCTGACATTTCACATTCTTAAAATAAGGTGCAAATCCTAACTGCCCTAAAACAGGGAATTATTAGTAGGATTAAATGTCAGGAATCGTGAAAAACTGAGTTTATATGCGTTTGGCTGAGGTGTATGTAAACTAATTAACCCAGCACCTAAGTTTTATTAGGATATGATTGTGTGTATGACTATGACATCTGGCAACATCCCATTCTCTATGTTTCTCCGTTTTTTGACTTTCTCTCTAGTGTGGACGCCCATTGCTGTGACCGTGGTTTTGTTGGCTGCAGCCACATTATGCAAGGAGCAGGGAATCACAGTCATTGGCATCTGCTATGTCATGAGGTGTTTGTTGCACAAGGGGTAAGACACCACGGGCCAGCGCCGGTAACCTCACTCCACACTGCAACACGCTGTTGCTCCAAACATCACACTGCACGGTCACGCCCTCACTCAAAACCCCAGTAATAGATTTGAGTTATGAGACAATTATTATTTTTTTAACTGGCTAGCTCCCATTTTTACCACAAAAGGGGTACTTGAGATGGAATGATGGTGAGCAGCTGTTTTGTCGGCTATCCTTCCCCTTGATCAAAAATAGACAAATTAGTTACATGACACAAAACCATCAGAGAGCCAAAGCCAGAGGCCTTCATTTTGAAAAAGTTTCCTAACTATTAAATAGTCTTGATTCATCTGGGTATACAGAGCATTCGGAAAGTATTCAGACCCATGACTTTTTCCACATTTTGTTACGTTACAGCCTTATTCTGAAATTGGATTCAATTCATGTTTTTCCTCATCAATCTACACACAATTGATTGACACAGCTAGACAGGTTTTTTTTTTGTTGTTTTTTTTACAAATGTATAAAAAAAACTAAACTTCTTTACATAATTATTCTGACCCTTTGCTATGAGACTCAAAATTGATCTCAGGTGCATCCTGTTTCCATTGATCATCCTTGAGATGTTTCGACAACTTGATTGGAGTCCACCTGTTGTACATTCAATGGATTTGACATGATTTGGAGAGGCACACACCTGTCTATACAAGGTCCCACAGTTGACAGTGCATGTCAGAGCAAAAACCAAGCCATGAGGTCGAAAGAATTGTCCGTAGACCTCCGAGACAGGGTTGTGTCGAGGCACAGATCTGGGGAAGGGCCCCAAAAAATGTCTGCAGCATTGAAGGTCCCTTAGAACACAGTGGCCTCCATCATTCTTAAATAGGAGTTTGGAACCACCAAGACTCTTCCTAGAGTTGGCCGCCCGGCCAAACTGAGCAATCTGTGGAGAAGGGCCGTGATCAGGGAGGTGACCAAGAACCCGATGGTCACTGACAGAGCTCCAAAGTTCCTCTGTAGATTTGGGTGAACCTTCCAGAAGAACAACCATTTCTGCAGCACTCCACCAATCAGGCCTTTGTGGTAGAGTGGCCAGACAGAAGCCACTCCTCAGTAGAAGCCGCTCCCCACCCAACCTGACAGAGCTTGAGAGGATCTGCAGAGAATAATGTGAGAAACTCCCCAAATACAGGTGTGCCAAGCTTGTAGCGACATATCCAAGAAGATTTGAGGCTGTAATTTCTGTCAAAGGTGCTTCAACAAAGTACAGAGTAAAGGGTCTGATTACTTATGTAAATAATATGTGATATTTCAGTTGTCTGGGTTTTTTTGATAAAATTTCTAAAATCCTGTTTTTGCTTTGTCGTAATGGGGTGTTGTGTGTAGATTGATGGGAACAAAAACTATAATCCATTTTAGAATAAGGCTGTAACGTATCAAAATGTGGAAAAAGTCAAGGGGGTCTGAATACTTTCCGAATGCACTGTAAATTATCAGTGTTTCTCAACCGGAGGTCGACTAGACTGGAATGAAAAAGCTAAAGTACACACAACTGGCCTCACCCCATTCCCATTTTACTGATCAGCCAGATAATTATTTATCTTTCTCTCCTCTCCTCTCTCCCCCCTCCCCCCCTCTTATTTCTTGGTTCACACTACCCATGCTGCTCCAGGTGCTGAGGGGTAAAGATGGTTTCCCCTACGCCGTCCTGCAGACACTCCTCAATCCTCATCAGGACCTTGCTGCTGGTCATCATCAGGGTACAGGTCATCCAATCACAGCTTCCTGTCTTTACCAGGTGGGTGGAGCCATGGATGTGTTTCCGTGGCAACATAAAATTATTTTTTCTATTGAAGCCATGACCCTGGGAAATCTAAATTCTCTGTTCTGCTCATTGTAGCCCTGCCACTTGGAACAGTACATTGTCTGTTACCCAATCAATGAACATTGTTCACCCTTAAAAGTGTAGGCCTAGATACAGTGAGAAATAGATCTTGTTTACAAGATCGATTGAGCAACCAAATACATATTGGACCTGCATTTTCAAGGCGGCAAAATCTTTTCTATGTGGTTTGAAGGGCTGTTGTTGCAGTTCCTGTGATAGCATGGAGCAGACATACAGGCTCTTCGGATGACTGCTTTCTTAGTGGTGAAACCAACAGCCACAAGTCAAGTGGAAATGGAACACCAACAAGGGCATAATTCACACATGGCTAGAGGACAAACTCATTTATATCAGATCTATTATCCATAATTTGATTGCGCAATTTGTCTTAAAAACAAAATAAATTGCATTGCGGTGTGAACATAATTTCACCTGCATCTTTTTGGTGAGTATATTAATTGCATCAGACCTAACAGGTTTGAGCTGTGCTTTGTGGTGGTGGAAAACATTCCTATGTCATGCGCCAATGTGCCGACATTAGCTAAAACATTGTTCTCCACATCTGGGAAAGTTACCAGGACCCCATTCCAGAGGACCATTACCATAGAACAGGCGTGGCCTGGTTTTCACTTTTCCCTAATGGTTACAAGCGGTTACAACTGTGTATTTTAAAAGGATACTGAGTACAAAGTGCTAACCACCCAGCTTTGTAGTAGTTAGGTCTATTTCCCTGTATTTGAGAGGAGCTAGCTACTGTACCTGGAAACTCCAAGCAAGCTAATATAACTCCAATAAGCTAACAATAACCTGATGTCAATTATCTTCAAACTTCAAATGCAGAGACATAAATTGTATCCTTGCAGTATTTAATGTTAATATGCGTGGGGATTGGACCTTATCCTATGTCAATGGTCAGCTGTACATGAAACATGTCTTGCATAATGTAAAGGTTACAACATGTATGGGGTTGGGGTCCTAGCCTATGTAATTGGTCATTTATGCAGTGAAATGTGTCTTGTATTTCACAGCTTGAGAGGTTCGACGAGTGGGCAGTCACTGTGGCCCTGTGACTGGGGTATTTGTAGGGAGGCGCAGTGGTTGTTAAAAGTATTGGGAAATAGAACCGGCATTGATGGATATGTTGCAGCCATATCTAGAAACTAAGTCCTGGATGATCAGATTCTATAATTCCCCAATAGAATGTGAAATATTGTTTTGGGTTCCAGGTGTTAGCCTAAACAAGGTCAGGGAGTCAGAAGAACTCGGGAACATTTTAACGTGACATTTTTTTTATTAATCTCCAATTGAAGACATAAACAACCTGATGGCATTTGATGGCATCATGCAGATAACATTCCTAAAGATTAGTTTCTATTAAAATTCTTCATCAATTAATCCACTGGCAGTCTCCAGATTGTATCTCATAATTAGTGCTAGCAGAAAAATAACCAGTTCCCAGACATAACAATGGTGCATATTTGGATAATCACAATATTTATGTGTGGGAGCTAGCAGTAATTGGTTTAACCCTTACAGATTACGTCTGAATGGTGCTCCTCAGAGCCATGGAGACTAAGGCCCCATCACAAATGGCACCCAATTCCCTATATAATGCACTACTTTTGACCAAAGCCCTATGGGCCCTGGTGAAAAGTAGTGCACTACATTGGGAATTGGGAGCCATTTATGACACACTATAATGCTCATGGTCCCGAAGAATGTGAGTCATGAATGCCAGTCCATTCAAAGTTATAAGGGACGGTAGCATACAGTATTTGTGCAAGGATGTTTCTTGAGTGCTGAATTGGCACAAATTGGTTCTCCGTAAAAAACATCTTCTCAGTTACTCCTCTCGTCCACACCCTCCTGGTCTAGTCAAGCGTATGCCTCCACTCACCCTCTTTGTGCCTGTTCCACTCTACTCCCTTTCCTTATTCACCTGACGTTTGTCTTTCTCTATCACCTCCTCCTTCACCATGTTTGACAACCCAACTTTTATTAATTGTCCACTCACCCTCTTTCTCTCTTCCCCTCTTTCGGTCTCTTCCATTTTACCATCCAAGATTTATTAACCCAACTTGTCAATTATCCACTCACCCTCTTTCTGACTCTCTCCCTCTTTCCATGGTTCTCTCTCTCTCCCTCGCTCTCTCTTTCTCTCTCTCTCCATGGTTCTCTCTCGCTCTTTCTCTCTCTATTTCTCTCTCTTCTCTCTTCTCTTCTCTCTCTCTCCCTGCCTCCCCAGGTTTGACAACCCAGCGGGCGGTGAGCCTGACCCCCTCTCCCCTTCACCTAACCCCATTTTTTTTTTTTTTTGTCATCAGGATTTTCGTTCACCCATTTTCTCTCTCCCTTTCGTTCTTTCTCCTCCCTCCCCAGGTTTGACAATCCTGCGGCAGTCAGCCACACTCTGGCCAGGCAGCTGACTTTCAACAACCTGCTGCCAGTGAACGCCTGGCTCCTTCTCAACCCATCAGAGCTGTGCTGTGACTGGACAATGGGGACCATTCCTCTGGTGGAGAGCTCTCTGGACCTGAGGAACCTTGCCACCCTGGCCTTCTACAGCCTCCTGCGCCACTCAAACTCCTCCACCAGACCGTCCTCATGGTGAGTGTAGTGAGAGTTTGTGGTTTGTTAAAACGTGTCAGTGCTTTAGTTGTTGTCGTTTTGCCAGATCAGATGACATTTATTTTTCTATGTGCGTTTGGCAGCTGACATGGATGTTCTTATGTGGTGCGGAAAGTTGTGGAATATTTCTGCTTGTGTTGTTTGTCTTGTCTGCACTAGTATGGTTTGTTTTGTCTGACCTGAAGTTTGCCAGTTGTGACCTTAAATTGTTTGTAAACCTCATAACTATAAAGACATCAAACCAGCAGTGTGGAATTCCCATATTGAAGACAAACATTTGACTCACTCTGCTTGTAAAGTGTAAAGTGAATGATGACCTCTTGATGTTGGGTTTCACTCGCCTCTGCTTAAGACATAACCCTGCTGTGTTTATAAAGTAAAGATTTGGCCTTGTTTCAAGACGATTCAAATTCTGTCCAACATACAACTAGAGCCTTGGGATGTTTTAATATTTTTTCCCAAAAGATAGCATTTCTCCGTATCCTCAGCCTGGCTCAGCACAACTAATGTTCTCTTCTGAATGACCCTGCTTGGCAGATTTTGTGCATTGGAAAGTTCAGCAGTGTGGATGCCTGCCCTGAATCTACTACTGTATCCTCTGCCTGCCCATAGATAGAGGAAGAGAAATGGATGGGAGGAGTGTATATTGTGTAACAGACCCATGACTTCTTTCTCCTCACTGTTTTCTCTCTGTGACTCAATACGTGTCAGTGAACTTCCTCACAATGTTGCTTTTACCCTCCCTATGAGACAAAGACCACCACAAATGATCATTTATAATGTTATAGGGCGACTGCACTTCCTGATTTGGCAACTACAATTGTCTTGGGGGTGTGGTTTGATGTTGGTGTTTCTTGGGTTCGTCTTTGCCATTCAATCACAACAAACAAGGCCAGTAATGAGTACAGTGAGGTAAGCTAAGCTAGTTTTGCTATGGAGAGAACAAAGTTTTTGATGTTGAGGACTTTCTCCCCTCCTGATTGACTTGCCATCTCAGGATGGTCAGCTAATTCAGTTCTAAAGATGGGTTGACTGTTTAGCAACAGAACTGACGTGTGCGCAACTATGTGGCAAACAGACAGGGTTAACTTTGATTGTTGACAACATATAAACTACGTTTCATCTGCAATGTTTATTTAAAAACAAATACATTTGCACAATGAGCTCTTGTCTCTCAAATACAATTGTTACAGTTGTTGGTTAGCTGGGTAGCAAATGTTTTGCCATATTAGCATAGACGTGACATAAAACGCTCCTTTTGAAGCGTGTTCATCATTTTCTTGACGATTCCTGCACTGACCTTGTACTTAGCCAAGATGACAACAGCTAGCTAGCATAGCTTGATGATAGCTGCAGCTGCCTATCAAGCTGATATTTCTCTGTCAAATCAGCTATGTCAAGATAGCAAGATTCCAGTGTCTGGAATGTGTTTCATAAGAAACTTGTTCCACAACACCTTTCCACCTAAAGTAGCTTGCAACTTAGTTTCATCACGTCATGTCATGTTACTGTGGAAACAGTATCAACTGAGAGTCGAATGCCCACTCTCGTGTCAGCTCAGCTGTCCTACAACACAATATTCTGTTTCGCTTTCTCTTGCCTCCTTTCTCCATATGTCCGCTGTTCGATCTTTCCCAGGGGACAAATCCCAGAACTTCATCCTATTTTGTTGCATTACAACCTGTAATTTAAATGGATTTTTATTTGGATTTCATGCAATGGACATACACAAAATATTCAAAATTGGTGAAGTGAAATGAAATAAAAAATACTTGTTTCAAGAACGTATAAAATAAATAACAGAAAAGTGGTGCGTGCATACAGTGGGGAGAACAAGTATTTGATACACTGCCGATTTTGCAGGTTTTCCTACTTACAAAGCATGTAGAGGTCTGTAATTTTTACACTTCAACTGTGAGAGACGGAATCTAAAACAACAATCCAGAAAATCACATTGTATGATTAAGTAATTAATTTCCATTTTATTGCATGACATAAGTATTTGATCACCTACCAACCAGTAAGAATTCCAGCTCTCACAGACCTGTTAGTTTTTCTTTAAGAAGCCCTCCTGTTCTCCACTCATTACCTGTATTAACTGCACCCGTTTGGACTCGTTACCTGTATAAAAGACACCTGTCCACACACTCAATCAAACAGACTCCAACCTCTCCACAATGGCCAAGACCAGAGAGCTGTGTAAGGACATCAGGGATAAAATTGTAGACTTGCACAAGGCTGGGATAGGCTACAGGACAATAGGCAAGCAGCTTGATGAGAAGGCAACAACTTTTGGCGCAATTATTAGAAAATGGAAGAAGTTCAAGATGACGGTCAATCACTGGGGCTCCATGCAAGATCTCACCTCGTCAATGATCATGAGGAAGGTGAGGGATCAGCCCAGAACTACATGGCAGGACCTGGTCAATGGCCTGAAGAGAGCTGGGACCACAGTCTCAAAGAAAACCATTAGTAACACACTACGCGTCATGGATTAAAATCCTGCAGTGCACGCAATGTCCCCCTGCTCAAGCCAGCGCTTGTCCAGGCCCGTCTGAAGTTTGCCAATAACCATCTGGATGATCCAGAGGAGGAATGGGAGAAGGTCATGTGGTCTGATGAGACAAAAATATAGTTTTTTGATCTCAACTCCACTCGCCGTGTTTGGAGGAAGAAGGAGTAGTACAACCCCAAGAACACCATCCCAACCGTGAACCATGAAGGTGGAAACATCATTCTTTGGGGATGCTTTTCTGCAAAGCGGACAGGACGACTGTACCGTATTGAGGGGAGGATGGATGGGGCCATGTATCGCGAGATCTTGGCCAACAACCTCCTTCCCTCAGTAAGAGCATTGAAGATGGGTCATGGCTGGGTCTTCCAGCATGACAATGACCCGAAACACACAGCCAGGGCAACTACGTAGTGGCTCCGTAAGAAGCATCTCAAGGTCCTGGAGTGGCCGAGCTAGTCTCCTGACCTAAACCCAATAGAAAATCTTTGAAGGGAGCTGAAAGTCTGTATTGCCCAGCGACAGCCCCGAAACCTGAAGGATCTGGAGAAGGTCTGTATGGAGGAGTGGGCCAAAATCCCTGCTGCAGTGTGTGCAAACCTGGTCAAGAACTACAGGAAACGTATGATCTCTGTACCAAATATTAAGTTCTGCTTTTCTGATGTATCAAATACTTATGTCATGCAAATGAATGTCTTAAAAATCATACAATGTGATTTTCTGGATTTTTGTTTTAGATTCCGTCTCTCACAGTTTAAGTGTACCAATGATAAAAATACAGACTTCTACATGCTTTGTAAGTAGGAAAACCTGCAAAATCGGCACTGTATCAAATACTTGCTCTCCCCACTGTATGTCCTATTTGATTTGGCAATTATTACAAGTTATTTTAATTAACCCCCCCTGCGGAAATCCCCCATAGCCTACTCATTTTAGACCAACAGGAAACGTTATTGTTTTGGCTACATTGACAAAGTGTTGCTGTGCTTTGTATAGCATCTTCCAAATAATACTACTTGAGTTGTCATTTATGGTTGTTTACTTTTAGATATAAAATGTTTGTCCTGACAGTAGTTCAAATTACATAAAATGCCAGTTTTTGTTAGAATCCAGGCTATAATTTACCTCAACACTTGAAGCGTCATGATAGTGTGGAACATTGAGTAATTCTTAGCAGTCTGGAACTAGAACATTCATAATCGATCTTTCCTAATATGCGATTAGAACTGTTGAGTTCTCCATGATGGGCTGGGTTTCCAGAACCAGATTAATAGCCTACTTTTGAGTCCTGCACACTTTCAGTTGAATCTCCATTTGAAAGTGCTTTTTTGTCCAGGAATAGGCTTCATCTGGGTGTGGGGAAACCCCCTAGTCCTAAAAGTTGTGCAACTTGAATGAGCTGTTGTGTTGTTGGCCAGTGTTACTTATCAACTGCCTTTCTCCCAGCGGTGTTGTAGATTGTAGTCTACTACCGACGGTTCGATTTGGAACACTTTTTCCATTGATATTCAACTAATGTTCCAGATTTTCAAGCTTCTTTTGCAATGAGCAAAGAATTTGTGTTTTGGTTACTACATGTTTCAATATGTGTTATTTCATACCGTTGATGTCTTCACTTTTTTTCTACAATGTAGAAAATAATTTTAAATAAAGAAAAAACCCTGGATTGAGTAGGTGTCCAAACTTTTGACTGGTACTGTATTTATATACTGTACACTTTATAGGAAATACATATTTGTTTAGATTAACTTTTCTAGGTGCGGAAGTAAAAGTGGGTTTGGGTAACTCATTAGGGTCTGTAGTATTTACACAATGCTTTCCGAAAGTATTCACACCACTTGACTATTTCCACATTTTCTTTTGGTTTACAGTATGCATTTAACATGTATTTCAATTGTGATTTTGTGTCACTGGCCTACACACAATACCCCATAATGTCAAAGTGGAATTATATTTTTTGAAAAGTTTACAAATGAATTAAAAATGAGAAGCTGAAATGTCTTATGTCAATAAGTATTCAACCACAGGCCTAAATAAGTTCAGGAGTAAAAATGTCCTTAAATGATCTGTAAGGTCCCTCAGTCGAGTAGTGAATTTCAAAGATTCTTTGGCAAAGAAGGACACCTATTGGTGCATGGGTAAAACACATACAGTAGGGCAAAAAAGTATTTAGTCAGCCACCAATTGTGCAAGTTCTCCCACTTAAAAAGATGAGAGGCCTGTAATTTTCATCATAAGTACACTTCAACTATGACAGGCAAAATGAGAAAGAAAATCACACTAGGATTTTTAATGAATTTATTTGGAAATTATGGTGGAAAATAAGTATTCGGTCAATAACAAAAGTTTCTCAACACTTTGTTATATACCTTCTGTTGGCAATGACAGAGGTCAAACGTTTTCTGTAAGTCTTCAAGGTTTTCACACACTGTTGCTGGTATTTTGGCCCATTCCTCCATGCAGATCTCCTCTAGAGCAGTGATGTTTTGGCGCTGATGCTGGGCAACACAGACTTTCAACTCCCTCCAAAGATTTTCTATGGGGTTGAGATCTGGAGACTGGCTAGGCCACTCCAGGACCTTGAAATGCTTCTTACGAAGCCACTCCTTCGTTGCCCGGGCGGTGTGTTTGGGATCATTGTCATGCTGAAAGACCCAGCCACGTTTCATCTTCAATGCCCTTGCTGATGGAAGGAGGTTTTCACTCAAAATCTCACTATACATGGCCCCATTCATTCTTTCCTTTACACGGATCAGTCGTCCTGGTCCCTTTGCAGAAAAACAGCCCCAAAGCATGATGTTTCCAGCATGATTTTTGCTCACCGTTCTTGTGATAATTTTGACCCCATGGGGTGGGATCTTGCGTGGAGCCCCAGATTGAGGGAGATTATCAGTGGTCTTGTATGTCTTCCATTTCATAATAATTGCTCCCACAGTTGATTTCTTCAAACCAAGCTGCTTACCTATTGCAGATTCAGTCTTCCCAGCCTGGTGCAGGTCTACAATTTTGTTTCTGGTGTCCTTTGACAGCTCTTTGGTCTTGGCCATAGTGGAGATTGGAGTGTGGCTGTTTGAGGTTGTGGACAGGTGTCTTTTATACTGATAACAAGGTCAAACAGGTGCCATTAATACAGGTGGAGGACAGAGGAGACTCTTAAAGAATAAGTTACAGGTCTGTGAGAGCCAGAAATCTTGCTTGTTTGTAGGTGACCAAATACTTATTTTCTACCATAATTTGCAAATAAATTCATAAATCCTACAATGTGATTTTCTGGATTTTTTTTCTCATTTTGTCTGTCATAGTTGAAGTGTCTCAGGCCTCTTAAGTGTGAGAACTTGCACAATTGGTGGCTGACTAACTACTTTTTTGCCCCACTGTACATTGAATATCCCTTTGAGCATGGTAAAGTTATTAATTACACTGTGGATGGTGTATCAATACACCAAGTCACAACAAAGATACAGACGTCCTTCCTAACTCCGTTGCCGGAGAGGAAGGAAACTGCTCTGGGATTTCACCATGAGGCCAATGGTGACTTTAAAACAGTTAGAGTTGAATGGCTTTGATAGGAGAAACAGAGGATGGGATTAACAACATTGTAGTTTCTCCACAATACTAATCTAATTGACAGAGTGAAAAGAAGGAAGGCACTAAAGTAAAACTGAAAAAAGAAATGTCCTGAACAAAGTGTTATGTTTGGGGTAAATCCAACACAACACGAAGTACCACTCTTCATATTTTCAAGCATGATAGTGGCTGCATCATGTTATGGGTATGCTTATCAGGAAGGACTCCCTTTTTTAAAATTAAAATAAACGGAATAGGCAAAATCCTAGAGGAAAATCTGGATCAGTCTGCTTTCCAACAGACACTGGGATACAAATTCACCTTTTAGCAGGAAAATAACCTAAAACACAAGGCCAAATATATGCTGAATATTTTTAATTGTGTGTAAATTGGTGAATTTTATTATTTATTTAACATGCATCAGGTCTAGCATTTTGGCTAGACAAATCAAATACACTGTACAAATATAAATATATGAACTCAACATGCAACAATTTCAACGATTTTACTAGGTTACAGTTCATGATTGGGACTCCCATAGGGCGGCGCACTATTGGCCCAGCATCATCCAGTTTTGACCGGTGTAAGCCGTAATTGTAGATAACACATCCTAGATCTGAATGAATGGAATATTCTTATTAAATACTTTTTTCTTTACATAGTTGAATGTAAACAAAATCACACAAACGATCAATGGAAATCAAATTGATCAACCCATGGAGGTCTGGATTTGGAGTCTCACACACAAAATTAAAGTGGAAAACCACACTACAGGCTGATCCAACTTTGATGTAATGTTCTTAAAACAAGTCAAAATGAGGCTCAGTAGTGTGTGTGTGGCCTCCACGTGCCTGTATGACCTCCCTACAACGCCTGGGCATGCTCTTTTATTATTTTTATTTCACCATTAGGCAAGGTAGGCAAGTTGAGAACAAGTTCTCATTTACAATTGCGACCTGGCCAAGATAAAGCAAAGCAGTTCGACACACAACGACACAGAGTTACACATGGAGTAAAACAAACATACAGTCAATAATACAGTATAAACAAGTCTATATACGATGTGAGAAGGGAGGTAAAGGCAAAAAAAGGCCATGGTGGCAAAGTAAATACAATACAGCAAGTAAAACACTGGAATGGTAGATTTGCAATGGAAGAATGTGCAAAGTAGAAATAAAAATAATGGGGTGCAAAGGAGCAAAATAAATTAAATACAGTAGCGAAAGAGTGAGTTGTTTGGGCTAAATTATAGGTGGGCTATGTACAGGTGCAGTAATCTGTGAGCTGCTCTGACAGTTGGTGCTTAAAGCTAGTGAGGGAGATAAGTGTTTCCAGTTTCAGAGATTTTTGTAGTTCGTTCCAGTCATTGACAGCAGAGAACTGGAAAGAGAGGCGGCCAAAGAAAGATTTTTTTTTTTTCTGGGTGACTAGAGATATACCTCCTGGAGCGTGTGCTACAGGTGGGAGATGCTATGGTGACCAGCAAGCTGAGATAAGGGGGGACTTTACCTAGCAGGGTCATTGTAGATGACATGGAGCCAGTGGGTTTGGCGACGAGTATGAAGCGAGGGCCAGCCAACGAGAGCGTACAGGTCGCAATGGTGGGTAGTATATGGGGCTTTGGTGACAAAACGGATTGCATTGTGATCGACTGCATCCAATTTGTTGAGTAGGGTATTGGAGGCTATTTTGTAAATGACATCACCAAAGTCGAGGATTGGTAGGATGGTCAGTTTTACAAGGGTATGTTTGGCAGCATGAGTGAAGGATGCTTTGTTGCGAAATAGGAAGCCAATTCTAGATTTAACTTTGGATTGGAGATGTTTGATATGGGTCTGGAAGGAGAGTTTACAGTCTAACCAGACACCTAAGTATTTGTAGTTGTCCACATATTCTAAGTCAGAGCCGTCCAGAGTAGTGATGTTGGACAGGCGGGTAGGTACAGGTAGCGATCGGTTGAAGAGCATGCATTTAGTTTTACTTGTATTTAAGAGCAATTGGAGGCCACGGAAGGAGAGTTGTATGGCATTGAAGCTTGCCTGGAGGGTTGTTAACACAGTCTCCAAAGAAGGGCCAGAAGTATACAGAATGGTGTCGTCTGCGTAGAGGTGGATCAGAGACTCACCAGCAGCAAGAGCGACCTCATTCATGTATACAGAGAAGAGAGTCGGTCCAAGAATTTAACCCTGTGGCACCCCCATAGAGACTGCCAGAGGTCCGGACAGCAGACCCTCCGATTTGACACACTGAACTATATCAGAGAAGTAGTTGGTGAACCAGGCGAGGCAATCATTTGAGAAACCAAGGCTGTCGAGTCTGCTGATGAGGATGTGGTGATTGACAGAGTCGAAAGCCTTGGCCAGATCAATGAATACGGCTGCACAGTAATGTTTCTTATCGATGGCGGTTAAGATATCGTTTAGGACCTTGAGCGTGGCTGAGGTGCACCCATGACCAGCTCTGAAACCAGATTGCATAGCAGAGAAGGTATGGTGAGATTCGAAATGGTCGGTAATCTGTTTGTTGACTTGGCTTTCGAAGACCTTAGAAAGGCATGGTAGGATAGATATAGGTCTGCAGCAGTTTGGGTCAAGAGTGTCCCCCCCTTCGAAGAGGGGGATGACCGCAGCTGCTTTCCAATCTTTGGCAATCTCAGACGACACGAAAGAGAGGTTGAACAGGCTAGTAATAGGGGTGGCAACAATTCTGGCAGATAATTTTCGAAAGAAAGGGTCCAGATTGTCTAGCCTGGCTGATTTGTAGGTGTCCAGATTTTGCAGCTCTTTCAGAACATCAGCTGAACAGATTTGGGAGAAGGAGAAATGGGGAAGGCTTGGGCGAGTTGCTGTGGGGGGGGGTGCAGTGCTGTTGACCGGGGTAGGAGTAGCCAGGTGGAAAGCATGGCCAGCCGTAGAAAAATGCTTATTGAAATTCTCAATTATGGTGGATTTATCAGTGGTGACAGTGTTTCCTATCTTCAGTGCAGTGGGCAGCTGGGAGGAGGTGTTCTTATTCTCCATAGACTTTACAGTGAGTTAGTGTTGCAGGAAGCAAATTTCTGCTTGAAAAAGCTATCCTTGGCTTTTCTAACTGCCTGTGTATAATGGTTTCTATCTTCCCTGAACAGCTGCATATCACGGGGGCTGTTCGATGCTAATGTAGAATGCCATAGGATGTTTTTGTGTTGGTTAAGGGCAGTCAGGTCTGGGGAGAACCAAGGGCTATATCTGTTCCTGGTTCTAAATTTCTTGAATGGGGCATGTTTATTTAAGATGGTTAGGAAGGCATTTAAAAAAAATATCCAGGCATCCTCTACTGACGGGATGAGATCAATATCCTTCCAGGATACCCCGGCAAGGTCGATTAGAAAGGCCCGCTCGCTGAAGTGTTTCAGGGAGCGTTTTACAGTGATGAGTGAAGGTCGTTTGACCGCTGACCCATTACGGATGCAGGCAATGAGGCAGTGATCGCTGAGATCTTGGTTTAAGACAGCAGAGGTGTCTTTAGAGGGCAAGTTGGTTAGGATGATATCTATGAGGGTGCCCGTCTTTAAGGCTTTGGGGAGGTATCTGGTCGGTTCATTGATAATTTGTTTGAGATTGAGGGCATCAAGTTTAGATTGTAGGATAGCTGGGGTGTTAACTTCTTGCGTCGAGCCAACCCGGATCCGGGATCATGACTACAGCCTCAAGCCCATTACCATAACGCAACGTTAACTATTCATGAAAATCGCAAATGAAATGAAATCAATATGCTAGCTCTCAAGCTTAGCCTTTTGTTAACAACACTGTCATTTCAGATTTTCATAAATATGCTTCTCAACCATAGCAAACTAGCATTTAGCATTTAGTGTTAGCATTTAGCGTTAGCATTAGCAGGCAACATTTTCACAAAAACCAGCAAAAACATTCAATAAATCATTTACCTTTGAAGAACTTCGGATGTTTTCAATGAGGAGACTCTCAGTTAGATAGCAAATGTTCAGTTTTCCTGAAAGATTAGTTGTGCAGGAGAAATCGGTCCGTTTTCTGCGTCATGTTTGGCTACCAAAAAAAAACGAAAATTCATTCATCCAAACGCCAAACTTTCTTCCACATTAACTCCATAATATCGTGGTTTTCACATATCTCTTCATGATATATCATTCCTGGAAGTCTCCCCTCTGTCTCAATCACATGGATGAATGCGAGCAGCTTGGAGATTACGCAACAATTTCAACAAAGGACACCGGGCGGACCCCTGGTAAATGTAGTCTCTTATGGCCAATCTTCCAATGATATGCCTACAAATACGTCACAATGCTGCAGACAACTTGGAGAAACGATAGAAAAGGCAGGCTAATTCGTGGCGCTTTCACAGCCATATAAGGAGACAATGAAAAACAGAGCCTCAAAAATCCTGCTCATTTCCTGTTTGAAGTTTCATCTTGGTTTCGCCTGTTGCATCAGTTCTGGGGCACTCACAGATAATATCTTTGCAGTTTTGGAAACGTCAGTGTTTTCTTTCCAAAGCTACCAATTATATGCATAGTCGAGCATCTTTTCATGACAAAATATTGCGCTTAAAACGGGCACTTTTTTTATCCAATAATGACATACCGCCCCCATAGGTTGAAGAGGTTAAGCATGTTCCAGTTTAGGTCGCCTAGCAGCACGAGCTCTGAAGATAGATGGGGGGGCAATCAGTTCACATATGGTGTCCAGAGCACAGCTGGGGGCAGAGGGTGGTCTATAGCAGGCGGCAACGGTGAGAGACTTGTTTTTAGAGGTGGATTTTTAAAAGTAGAAGTTCAAATTGTTTGGGTACAGACCTGGATAGTAGGACAGAACTCTGCAGGCTATCTTTGCAGTAGATTGCAACACCGCCCCCTTTGGCAGTTCTATCTTGTCTGAAAATGTTGTAGTTTGGAATTAAAATTTCAGAATTTTTGGTGGTCTTCCTAAGCCAGGATTCAGACACAGCTAGAACATCCGGATGAGGTGGCGGATGGTCTCTTGAGGGATCTCCTCCCAGACCTGGACTAAAGCATCCGCAAACTCCTGGACAGTCTGTGGTGTTGGTGGATGGAGCGAGACATGATGTCCCAGATGTGCTCAATTGGATTCAGGTCTGGGGAACGGGCGGGCCAGTCCATAGCATCAATGCCTTCCTCTTGCAGGAATTGCTGACACACTCCAGCCACATGAGGTCTAGCATTGACTTGCATTAGGAGGAACCCAGGGCCAACCGCACAAGCATATGGTCTCACAAGGGGTCTGAGGATCTCATCTCGGTACCTAATGGCAGTCAGGCTACCTCTGGCGAGCACATGGAGAGCTGTGCGGCCCCCCAAAGAAATGCCACCCCACAACATGACTGACCCACCGCCAAATCGTTGCTGGAGGATGTTGCAGGGAGCAGAACGTTCTCCACGGCCAGTGGCGAATTTGCCAATCTTGGTGTTATCTGGCAAATGCCAAATGTCCTGCACGGTGTTGGGCTGTAAGCACAACCCCGACCTGTGGATGTCGGGCCCTCATACCACCCTCATGGAGTCTGTTTCTGACCTTTTGAGCAGACACATGCACATTTGTGGCCTGCTGGAGGTCATTTTGCAGGGCTCTGGAGGTGCTCCTCCTGCTCCTCCTTGCACAAAGGCGGAGGTAGCGGTCCTGCTGCTGGGTTGTTGGCCTCATCCACATCTCCCGATGTACTGGCCTGTCTCCTGGTAGTGCCTCCATGCTCTGGACACTAGGCTAACAGACACAGCAAACCTTCTTGCCACAGCTCGCATTGATGTGCCATCCTGGATGAGCTGCACTACCTGAGCCACTTGTGTGGGTTGTAGACTCCGTCTCATGCTACCACTAGAGTGAAAGCACTGCCAGCATTCAAAAGTGACCTAAACATCAGCCAGGAAGCATTGGAACTGAGAAGTGTTCTGTGGTCACCACCTGCAGAACCACTCCTTTATTGGGGGTGTCTTGCTAATTGCCTATAATTTCCACTTGTTGTTTATTCCATTTGCACAACAGCATGTGAAATGTATTGTCAATCATTGTTGCTTCCTAAGTGGACAGTTTGATTTCACAGAAGTGTGATTGACTTGGAGTTACATTGTGTTGGTTAAGGGTTCCCTTTTTTCTTTTTGAGCAGTGTATTTATTTGAGGCAGTATTCTCGTAACATCATGATGCCGTAGGTTAGAGTTCACCAGCCCACTTACACCTATAGCCTATCAATGGTTATCATGGTGATTACAGTGCTTTTCTTCAACCCACCCTGGTCGCAATGAATCTGTTTCCATCTTGGACTTGGGTTTTTGGACTGAAAGTAGCAGGGTTATGGGTTTGGGTTTTTGTGATATTTTAAAAATCAAAGTCCCGCAACACTTCGTATGACCTATCTGTTTTTTACTCACCTGTTTTGTATTCTAGGGACTCTAGTGAGTAGAATGGACCCTGGTTTTATGGACACGCAGTCAGTCGCTTTTCCTGAACAGTGCAAAATACAGTAAGAGACACTAATACAGTAAGAGTTTTCTTAAACATTACATTTCAAAACTGCATCCTTGAACATTCTTACCAATAAATTAACAAAAATCATAGAATCATTTTCATTCTATATTTTTTACATTTCTTACATGAATGTTATGTTGATTTATCTTACCATCCAGGTCTCCACTTGGGCATTTTGTACACTACCGTTCAAAGTTTGGGGTCACTTAGACATGTCCTTGCTGCCAGTTGAGGACTTGTGAGGTGCCTGTTTCTCAAACTAGACACACTAATGTACTTGCTCAGTTGTGCACCTGGGCCTGTATATTTTGGGATGTGACCAATGTCTGTTTTAATGAACTACAATGACCATAATCCATTGCGCCTGTTCTTTCCGGCTCGGACAGTGAAAAGTGTTTTTCTGGGTCGGATACACTTTAATGCCTGCAATGTTAGGTTAGATACACACAGACCACATATACTACATGAGAGATGAATGTACACAACACAATGATGAGAGGGATAGAGAGAGTTTGTGAAAATATGCCTTATCTACGTTGAATAACTAGTCAATTATTTTGTCAGACAGCTTTCAGCATACTTAGGCAGGCTAGCCTAGCTAAATAGGATGAACAAAGACAGTTACACAGAGTTAATGTTATAGTTGCTGGCTGGCTGGTTGGCTGCTACTGCCTGAGCAGAGATGATTACTTTAAGGAATTAAAAATAATAAACTAATTATATAAAAACTAGGCAATATACACATCTGAAATATTTGGTAATTTCCTATTTTTCTATTGATGTCTAGGCTACCTACCCAATGTGACATGAAAGAGACAGTGGAATATTTTTGGCAATTGAATGTTTACCATTTTTGGCTGTGGAATTTCCATTGCAAAGCTCTAAAATCATTGGAATATCATTATTTCATAGTGCATTTAATGTTTAAAAGTCGAATTCCCTGATTTATTCTTTCAATAATCGAACCAAAAGCGACCTCAAAAAGCACTATTCGCTCGTCACCGGGCTCTCTGAAGCGGCTGCCAAACGCAATTATGCTGTTCATTGTAAATATCATAGTATGATGTTAATACATAGGGAGAGAGGATAACTCTGGATAGTTCACGATGAGGACCACCTATAGCGTAGAGTGAGTGATTTAGTTTGATAGCTGATGAAAGAAAGGGTTTACACTTTTCTCCTTTAACACTCAGAGCGCTGGAATTCAATAACTAGTAGAATGGCCATGCCAGTCATTCTGACCGTTGATATTTCAAATTGTGTAAATATTCCATAATAAATACTAAATGTATGCATTTATTATGGTAAAATAGGTAATAAGAAACCTCAGGACTCAAAATGCAAATCGTAATCAGTCACAAAATGTGTTGATTGATCCAGAAGCACATAGACTGTAATACTAAAATAAGGTGATATTGTATTTTCTGACTAAGACAACAGTTGCCTACCAAGCTGGCCCGTCCAAACAAAACCTAAACTATATTAAAATAAATTTCACATTACAATATTATTATTATTGATATGGCTTAAAGACGAGATTAAATTGATAATGGTCTGATGGGTGACAATCCTTATCCCAGTCTGCTGTTACCACATGCTTCAAGAGGGCCAACATTGTTCCTGTTCCCAAGAAAGCTAAGGTAACTGAGCTAAACGACTACCGCCCCGTAGCACTCACTTCCGTCATCATGAAGTGCTTTGAGATACTAGTCATATATCACCTCCACCCTACCTGACACCCTAGACCCACTCCAATTTGCTTACCGCCCCAATAGGTCCACAGACGACGCAATCACAACCACACTGCCCTAACCCATCTGGACAAGAGGAATACCTATGTGAGAATGCTGTTCATCGACTACAGCTCAGCATTTAACACCATAGTACCCTCCAAACTCGTCATCAAGCTCAAGACCCTGGGTCTCGACCCCGCCCTGTGCAACTGGGTACTGGACTTCCTGATGGGCCGCCCCCAGGTGGTGAGGGTGGGTAACAACATCTCCACCCTGCTGATCCCCAACACTGGGGCCCCACAAGGGTGCGTTCTGAGCCCTCTCCTGTGTTCCCTGTTCACCCACGACTGCGTGGCCATGCACACCTCCAACTCAATCATCAAGTTTGCGGACGACACTAGTGGTAGGCTTGATTACCAATGACGACGAGGGCCTACAGGGAGGAGGTGAGGGCCCTCGGAGTGTGGTGTCAGGAAAATAACCACGCACTCAACGTCAACAAAACAAAGGAGATGATTGTGGACTTCAGAAAACAGCAGAGGGAGCACCCCCCTATCCACATCGTGGTGGAGAAGGTGGAAAGTTTTTTTAAAGTTCCCCGGCGTGCACATCACGGACAAACTGAATTGGTCCACCCACACAGAAAGCGTTATGAAGAAGGTGCAGCAGCGCCTCTTCAACCTCAGGAGGCTGAAGAAATTTGGTTTGTCACCAAAAGCACTCAAACTTCTACAGATGCACAATCGAGAGCATCCCGTCAGGCTGTATCACCGCCTGGTACGGCAACTGCTCCGCCAACAACAGTAAGGCTCTCCAGAAGGTAGTGAGGTCTGCACAACGCATCACCGGGGGCAAACTACCTGCCCTCCAGGACACCTACACCACCCCATGTCACAGGAAGGCCATAAGATCATCAAGGACAACAACCACCCGAGCCACTGCCTGTTCACCCCGCTATCATCCAGAAGGCGAGGTCAGTACAGGTGCATGAAAGCAGGGACCGAGAGACTGAAAAACAGCTTTTATCTCAAGGCCTTCAGACTGTTAAACAGCCACCACTAACATTGAGTGGCAGCTGCCAACATACTGACTCAACTCCAGCCACTTTAATAATGGAAATTGATGTAAAAATGTATCACTAGCCACTTTAAACAATGCCACTTAATATAATGTTTACATACCCTACATTACTCATCTCATATTTATATACTGTACTCTGTCATCTACTGCATCTTGCCATCTTACGTAATACATGTATACTAGCCACTTTAAACTATGCCACGTTGTTTATATACTGTACTCGATACCATCTACTGCATCTTGCCTATGCCGTTCTGTACCATCACTCATTCATATATCTTTATGTACATATTCTTTATCCCTTTACACTTGTGTTTGTATAAGGTAGTAGTTGTGGAATTGTTAGATTACTCGTTGGTTATTACTGCATTGTCTGAACTAGAAGCACAAGCATTTCGCTACACTCGCAGTAACATCTGCTAACCATGTGTATGTGACATAAAATTTGATTTGATATTATCAATTGTCAAATAGAAAATGACGAGACTGATGGCCTGTGTAGCGTGCATTCCAGATGTTTTGTTTGCGAAACCCTATCAGAAAGAGCAGATTCCAAAGTTTTGAACTAACCTATTTTTGGCACACAAAAAAACCTGTACAAATTCTGCAGGTGGTCTCGGTTTCAAAATATTGCTTTTTCTTAAACAGAACTGGAGTTATAACCAGTTTAAGGAGGGCATGTCACTTTTCAGAATGATCTTCCCCAGCCTGCTCCGCTCCTTCTCCGATAGTTGAAATAAACGATGAGGGGAAATGGACGATGCATAATTATGTAATCATCAATTGTGAATGAAGAACAGGGCGGCCATTGTATTCAGGCCTATTGTATTAATCTATTCTAATTATAATCTCAAAACATTGTACCCAAAACCAGTCCACGCCGTTTCATTAGTCTACTCTAGGCCGACTTGGAGTAAGCTACACAGTGAGCGTGCATAATTTACAATGGGACCAAGACTGAAAGGAGGAACTTGCCGCTGGCCTGTTGCTGTGTTTTACAACAAACATGCTCGACTTGGCTGCTATCAACGCACACGTGTGTTCAAGCAGTGCATAAACAACACCCATGAGACCAGAAGAGACTTCATCATGAGTCTGGCACACAGGCTGCGTGAGAGACACGAGGTCCAAGTAAAGATTCCTTGCGTGCCAAATTGTGCACTGGTTTCGTGGAGGAGAAGCTGCAAGGTTGGCAGATGCACTTCGAACAGAACCGGACACCCAATCCGGCTGCAAGTGACTTGTTTGTGGTAAGCGTTGCATTCAAGTGAGTTGAAGGATAACAACCAAATGAGATCCTACTATTGCGTGAGGACGCACACAATACTGTAAGCAGGAGCGAGGCCACAAATAACAACGTCTAATAACTGAAAATATGACTATTTTTGACCGCTGTCATATCGACACTTATATTCATTAAAATGCCATTATTGTTTTTTTTGTGCTGATTTTCACCGTTCACAAGCACGCTATACGGATATTTAGGCTACTGATATTTTCTTCATTGACCGCGTGTCTTGCGGTTTGGGTATTTCCATTTGTTTTGTCGTTATAAACATAAGCTTTTACTGTGTTTCAATACACATGCTTTTTGTTTCATACTTGTTGTTTTTTTTTTTTCGTTTTTACATATAGCCTACAGTAACAAACGAATGAAAATAATGTTATGTTCTTTCAATTACTTACATTTGGTAATGTTACCTAACAACTTCATAAACACACCTAAATGACATCGGAAATAAGGCCATGCTTTTCTAGTTAAATCGATTTATTAGACTGGTGGCTATTGGTACTCATCAAGGCCCGACTCTTCTACTGTTAAATATGCATATGATAATTTTGACCGTCGTGAAGTTTTGGTCTGAAAGTACTGCTAAACCGGTGGGTTTAAGGTTTTTAATTGAAATTACAAAAGTGTTTAGGTATTTTCTCTCCATTAGGTCAACGGGGTTTTGATGGTAGAGTGATGTATGGCAGTTGAATGGTTTGGTAGACAGACACAATAAAGACTTATGATTTAACTAGTGTCACAACACAGACCTGAATCTAAACAACGTGGTTGGTGACATAAGGTGTACACCAGAGCGATCCTGACTTCATAAGACAATGTGTACCCTAAAAGTGTAGCCTTGTAGTAGGTCACTGTCAGCGTTGACCTAGTTTGACCTAGTTCAAAACAAATCAGAATGGAGAAAGGCCACTTAGAATGAATTTGCTGCCATCCTAGGGTCATGCACTACTCATAAAACATATTAAGAACTTATTATTCCCAAATAGAAAATTCAGTCATACGGTCAAAAATGAGGGAAAAAAATGGTTATATTATATTTTGGCCCTATGTCGCCCAGCCCTAACTATAGGGAGGGCATAGCCTAAAGCTTACATGTTAACAGTAAATGAAGGACACAGCCTCATTAGCCTGTGCCTGAAATGGTACCACAACGTAACATTTGATCTTTTACAGTTTACAATACAAGGTTATCCTGATATATGCCTAATCCTCTCCAAATTCATAACTCATAGCTACAAGACAAGTTCAGAGTCCACTGAAGCTATTGCTTCATTGTAAACCACATTTTGTTGCCTTTTTGTACATCTGAAATATGATTTTAAAATACTCTGTCAAGCTAGTTATTGAGAGTTCAAATGGGGGCCACGATAAAACAGAAAGCAGGCAGGCAAACTGCCTGTGGACTTTATGTTTGACACCCCTGGTTATTTTGTGGTTAGCTAACCATTTAACATAACGCACTGCTGAATTTCACAGTCACACAATCTCACTTTTAAACTGCTGAACTCAATATGACATTCAGTCATTGGATTACTGCATTGTTGGGTTAAGAGCTTGCAAGAAAGGCATTTCACTGTACTTATGCAAGTGACATTAAAACTTCGAACTTGGCAGTCAGTCATTGAATTGCATACTGCACACCTATTCCTCTAGGCTAGTACCTCTAGGCTTAGGCATTTTGTCCTGGCGTTTTGTCCACTTTCCTGGCGTTGCAAGCACCATGCACTACAGAGGACCACATTTCTTCTTCCTTTCTTGAGGGCGTGAGGCAATTAAAGTAACATAATATGCATTGCATTCCCTGCCAAGTGTTTCTCTGTGCCCATTGTTTTCCCCCTAGTTCACAAGCAGCACAAAGCGTTAAAACATCTCCTAGGTTTCCAATGAAAATGATTCTGTATTCATAACAAATAAAAGATAAGGAAGTGAGAGTGACATGCATGCCAGGCAAATTTGACCTTGCTTATAGACGTACTCAGGGAACTTTTTTGACTACTAATGATCTGTTAATCCTTCCGCTTTGGGCTGGATGTGTCAATGAAGTTCATACATGCATCGATAAGCAGAATAAGTCTTACCTCAATTAGCCACGAAATCCCTAGTTTGAAGGTGACTGTTTTTCTGGAAGCTGTGCTGCGCCATTTCTCCTTAATTTTCCCCCGTGCGCGCCGGCCCCATATCAATTCGAGTTGTACCAGTGAGCTTCAGCCCCTCGCCATTTGAGTGACGTCTAGCAAAGGGGCACACACAGCAGAGCGGGAGAGAGCAATGCCGTGGGGCACATACTGTATCTGCACATATGTAACATGGTGCTCAATCTTCAGGGACCACTTTTGGCTCGGGAGCGCTAGTTTCAGAACTGCTGTCTAAAAAGTATACAAAAGGGATCTCTTTAATCTATCATGTAGATATGCTGACTGGTAATGCAAGGGAGAGTGCTCTGCTGATATGGTGTGTGAACTGATAAGTAACTCTTCTAACATGCTTGTGTTGGTGTCCTCCGATCAACCTGAAATGGTCACTTATAACGAACTATAACATATAGTTGGGAAAACTCTAGCTTGCCTTGTATGTATGCATGTATGTATGTATGCTAACATGTAATGTAAAGTGTTCAACTGATAGTGTGTGTACTGAGTATGAGTCCCAACAGCTAAATCAATGAGTGTTCAAAACTCTTTCCATAACAGACTGACCAGGTGAAAGCTATGATCCCTTATGCTATGCCACCTGTTAAATCCACTTCAATCCGTGTAGATGGAGGCATATTTATATTATATTGTTATTTTTAAGCCCCGAGACAATTGTAACATGGATTGCGTATGTGTGTCATTCAGAGGATGAATGGGCAAGACAAAATATTTAAGTGCCTTTGAACGGGCTATGGTAGTAGGTGTCAGGCGCACCTGTCTGAGTGTGTCAACAACTGCAACGCTGCTGGGGTTTTCACACTCAACAGTTTCCCGTGTGTATCAAGAATGGTCCACCAAACAAAGGACATCCAGCAATCTTGGAACAAGTGTGGAGTCAACATGGTCCAGCATCCCTGTGGAACACTTTTGACACCTTGTAGAGTCCATGCCCCTATGAATTGTTCTCAGGTCAAAGGGGGGTGCAACTCAATATTAGGAAGGTGTTCCTAATGTTTTGTTCACTGCGTATGTGAACCCATGCCTCTGTGCCCAATGCACTCTTCCGTTCAAAATGAGCATTTCAGTAATTCGCAGGATAAGTGTATTCAAGGAGGCTTATGTTCATCATGCCTTTCATTGTGTTCTTATTTGTATTTTGTTCCCTACTCCCCCCCCTTCCTTCCCCTTTTTCTCCAGGCCCTCTCTTTGATCTTGCTCCCCTTCACTCAGCCTCTAACCTCTTCTTCCCCGTGGGCTTCGTGGTAGCAGAAAAGGTGCTCTATGTCCCCAGTATGAGATTCTGTGTTCTCGTGGCACACGGCTTCAGGATTGTCCCCCCCTCCCAAAGGGTGGGTAGTACAGTAGTTAGCTTGGTCCCAGATCTGTTTGTGTTGTCTTTGGTCATTGTTGTAAAGACAACACAAATGCATCTGGGACCATTTGGAGTGAGTAGTACCCTTCCAACACAAACGCCCATAGGGTGTAATGGGGTATTAAACATCTCCAAAGCATAAAATAAGCACTTTAACAATGCACCACTCTCTGGGGCGGTATACCGGAAACTGATAATAAACTTAGTCTTGGACTAAGAAGCACTTTCAATTATCCAAGACGAGGCTTAAAGACCCAATGCACTTGTTTGTGCTGTATATCAATATCAAATCATTTCTGGGTAACAATGAAGTTACTGTAATAGTTGTGGAAAAACATTATCTGCCAAGAATTTAGCTGCAACTGTCTGGGAGTGGTCTGAATGGGATGCTATTGGCAGAGAGGTTTGGAACCTTTGTTATTCGTCTACACTGAGTACACAAAACATTAAGAATACCTGCTCTTTCCATGACATAGACTGACCAGGTGAAAGCTATGATACCTAATTGATGTTACTTGTAAAATCCACTTTAATCAGTGTAGATGAAGGGAAGGAGACATGTTAAAGAAGGTATATTCAGCGTATTAACTCATTTTCCGCCTGGTGATGTCATTAGGCAAGCCGAAACTCCCGCCCATGCAAACAGGCTAATTATAAGGTCCTTTGTAGATTCCAGCAACTATCAGGAAATAACACTGATCAAACGGTGGCCGCGATAATACCGAATTAAATCCAATTCATACGAAGTATCTTGCTGCGTTTTGTAAGCACAGCTCTAAAATGCTTCTTATTGAAATTTCTGCTCGGCAGATTTCGAAACTCACACGGCCCCTGTCAAATTTTGTCACACTTTTACAGTGTTAGTTTCGTCAGCTGTTGTATAATATGATACAAAACAAGAAAAACTGACCTTTAATCTGTGTCCAGGAAACGAGCCCTCAGTGTCTCTCATCAGCCACAATTTCAAACAAAATTGTACGAACTAGACAGCATTATCAATTTGGGGGGTATTATTTGGGTGATTTACAGTCTTTTAACAGAATCAAAATGCGTCTTTTTACTTTTTCCCTTTATTGACCAGACACATAAAGTCAATTTCCTGGCTGATGATCGGAGTGCTCCTCACCACACACACAGTCAAGACCTTCAACAGAAACTGGGACTGGGAATCTGAATACACACTTCACCTGTGCCCTGAAAGCATGCCATCCTGATCTCCTCAACCTTGGCCTCATTTAAAATAAACTCTCCGATTGTTCTTATCGTCCGTTGTTACCCCCCACAAAAAAATGTTTAACCATTTTTTTTAAGCTAAACACATTCAGTTGTAATTTCTTTCTTTCTTTATATTCATGAGTCTGGGAGAGAACGTATAGTCCTAGGCAATGCTGTTGGTTCATTGATTGTGCAGGGCAGCTTACAGAGTTGGACTACTATAGTGAATTTGTATTTGATTTTGAATAGCCTAGTAATAGGGATTTTTTTATAATTATAAAAATGTTTTAGGGGGAGCACATGGGGAGATTGGCGGAGTCAGGTTATAGACCTGAGCCAACTCCCCGTGCTTACCGTGAGGAGAGTGTGACTAGTCAGGACCCATGTTATGCGACTTTGTGCAGTGTGTCTCCGGTGCGCATGCACAGCCCGGTGCGCTACATTCCAGCTCCTCACATTTGTCGAGTTAGAGTGGGCATTCAGCCAGGACGGATTGTGCCGGCTCAGCAATCCTGTCCTACGGTGCGTCTCTTCGGTCCAGGATATCCTGCGCCGGCTCTGCTCACTGTGTCTCCGGTGAGTCTCCACAGCCCAGTGTGTCCTGTGCCAACGCACCGCAGTTGCCGGGCTAGTGTGAGCATCCAGCCAGGACGGGTTGTGCCAGCTCTGCGCTCCAAACCTCCAGTGCGTCTCCACGGCCCAGTATATCCTGTGCCAGCTCCAAGAACAAAGCCTCCAGCGAATGTCCACGGCACGGGGCCTCCAGCGACGGTCCACGGCACGGGGCCTCCAGCGACGGTCCACGGCACGGGGCCTCCAGCGACGGTCCATGACGAGGGTCCCTGCACCAGAGGCGCCACCAAAGTGGGGGGAGCCAGAGGTGGAGCGGGACCAGAGCCGCCACCGAGGATAGATGCCCACCCGGACCCTCCCCTATAGGTTCAGGTTTTGCGGCCGGAGTCCGCACCTTTGGGGGTGTACTGTCACGCCCTGACATTAGAGAGCCTTTTTATGTCTATTTGGTTTGGGTGGGCATTCTCTGTGTTGTATTTCTTTGTGTTTGGCCGAGTGTGGTTCCCAATCAGAGGCAGCTGTCTATTGTTGTCTCTGATTGGGAATAATACTTAGGTAGCCATTTTTTCCCACCTATGTTGTGGGATCTTGTTCTTGTTCTTGTATTGTTGCTGTTGAGCCCTACAAGGCTGTACGTTTCGTTGGTTTTCTCTTTCTTGTTTTTCCTGGTTATCATTAAAGAATATGAGTAACCCACCTCTCTGCATCTTGGTCTCATTCAAACGACGGTCGTCACACCTTTCTAATTATTTCTACTTTTGCATATTTTTTTTCTACTGAATGTTATTAGATATTCACCCAAAACCTAATATTAGATAAAGGGAACCTGAGTGAACAAATAACACATCAATTGCATACTTATTTAATAAACAAAGTTATGCAACACCCAATGCCCCTTTGTGAAAAAAGTAATTGCCACCCTACACTCAGATGGTTGTGTCACCCTTAGCAGCAATGACTCCAACCAAACACTTACTGTAGTTGTTGATCAGTCTCTCATGTCACTGGAGAAATTTTGGCCCACTCTTCCATGCAGAACTGCTTTAACTCCAACGTTTGTGGGTTTTCAAGCATGAATCAAATCAAATTGTATTAGTCACATGTGCCGAATACAACAGGTAGACCTTACAGTGAAATACTTGCTTACAAGCCCCTAGTCAACAATGCAGTTAAAAATATGAGTAAGAATATGAAATAAAAGTAACAAGTAATTAAAGAGCAGCAGTAAATGAACAATAGTGAGACTATACACAGTGGGGTACCGGTACAGAGTCAATGTGCGGGGGCACCGGTTAATTGAGGTAATATGTACCTGTAGGTTGAGTTATTAATGTGACGATGCAAACTGTATATGATAACAACAGAGAGTTGTGTATACATGCTTCGCCCATGTTCGATTGTTGATGTGGACACCAAGGAACATGAAGCTCTCAACCTGCTCCACTGAACATGCACCCCTGAGGGGCCCCTGTGTTGAGGATCAGTGTGGCGGATGTTACCTACCCATACCACCTGGGGGCAGCCTGTCAGGAAGTCCAGGATCCAATTGCAGAGGGAGGTGTTTAGTCCCAGGGTCCTTAGCTTATTGATGAGCTTTGAGGGCACTATGGTGATGAACGCGGAGCTGTAGCCAATGAATAGCATTCTCACATAGGTGTTCCTTTTGTCAAGGTGGGAAAGGGTAGGTAGTGTGGAGTGCAATAGAGATTGCATCATCTGTGGATCTGTTAATTAAGGTGGTATGCAAATTGCAGTGGGTCTAGGGTTTCTGGGATAATGGGGTTGATGTGAGCCATTACCAGCCTTTCAAAGCACTTCATGGCTACAGTCATGAGTGCTATGGGTCGGTAGTCAATTAGGCAGGTTACTTTAGCGTTCTTGGGCACAGGGACTTTGGTGGTTTAAACATGTTGGTATTACAGAGTCGGACAGGGAGAGGTTGAAAATGTCTGTGTGGACACTTGTCAGTTGGTCAGCGCATGCTCGCAGTACACATCACGGTAATCCGCCTGGCCCTGCGGCCTTGTGAATGTTGACCTGTTTAAAGGTCTTACGCATGTTTCAGTGTTATTTTTCTCAAAGCGAGCATAGAAGTTGTTAAGCTCGTCTGGTAGGCTCGTGTCACTGGGCAGCTCTCGGCTGTGTTTCCCTCTAATGGTTTGCAAGCCTTTCGAAATCCGACGAGCGTCAGAGCCGGTGTAGTATGATTCGATCTTAGTCCTATATTGATGCTTTGCCTATTTGATGGTTCGTCAGAGGGCATAGCGGGGTTTTTTTCTAAGCATCCGGGTTAGAGTCCCGCTCCTTGAAAGCGGCTGCTCTAGCCTTTGGCTCAATGCGGATGTTGCCTGTAATCCATTGCTTCTGGTTTGGGTATGTAATTACGGTCACTGTGGGGACGACGTCATTGATGCACTTATTGATGAAGCCAGTGACTGCCGTGGTGTACTCCTCAATGCCATCGGAGGAATTCCGGAACATATTCCAGTCTGTGCTTGCAAAACAGTCCTGTAGCTTACCATCTGCTTCATCTGACCACTTTTCTATTGATCAAATCACTGGTGCTTCCTGCTTTGATTTGTGCTTGTAAGCAGGAATCAGGAGGATAGAATTATGGTCAGATTTGCCAAATGGGGGGCGAGGGAGAGCTTTGTATGCATCTCTGTGTAAAGTAAAAGTAAAGTAAAAGTGGTCCAGAGTTCTTTTCCGTCTGGTTGCACATTTAACATGCTGATGGAAATGTGATAAGACCGATTTATGTTTCCCTGCATTAAAGTCCCCGGTTACTAGGATCGCCCCCTCTGGGTGAGCATTTTCCTGTTTGCTTATGCCGAAATACAGCTCATTCATTGCGGTCTTAGTGCCAGCATCAGTCTGTGGTGGTATGTCGGCAGCTACGACAAATACAGATAAACTCTCTCGGTAGATAGTGTGGTCCACAGCTTATCATGATTACCTCAGCCGAGCAAAACCTCGAGACTTCTTTAGATATCGAGCACCAGCTGTTATTTACAAAAATACATAGTCCGCCGCCCCTCGTCTTATCAGACGCCACTGTTCTGTCGATACAGTCTATAACCAGCCATATGTTGATAATGTCGTTGTTCATTCACGACTCCGTGAAGCATAAAATATTACAGTTTTGAATGTTCCGTTGGTAGTTTAATCTTCCGCGTAGGTCATCAATTTTATTTTCCAAAGATTGCATGTTTGCTAGCAGAATGGAAGGTTGTGGGGGTTTATTCAATCACCTACGAATTCTCAGGGAGGCAGTCCCCCCTCTGGCCCCTTTTTCTCTGCCTTCACTTCACGCAAATGACGGGGATCTGGGCCCCTCCCTGGGAAAGCAATCTATTATTCACGTCGGCCTCGTTAAAGGAAAAAAGGGATTCTGCCAGTCCGTGGTGAGTAATCGCAGTTCTGATGTCCAGAAGTTATTTTCAGTCATAAGAAACAGTAGCAGCAACATTATGTACAAAATACGTTTTTAAAAATAAGTTACAAACAACGCAAACAAAACACGCATAAATCCACAATTGGTTAGCCTTGTTCTCCGGTGCCATCTTGACAGAAAATAGAGAAAGTCCGTAATGGGGCAAATACTTTTTCACGGCACTGTATGTCTTCACACATCATTTTAAATATGATTCTACCAACTTTGCACAACTCTTAGGTCAACTTACAGTGAATTCAGAAATCATTCATACCCCTTGACTTATTCCACATTTTGTTGTTACAGCCTGAATTATAACTTGATTAAATATGTTTTTCTCACCCATCTACACACAATACCCCATAATGACATCGTGAAAAGATGTTTTTAGAAATGTTTGCACATTTATTGAAAATTAAATGCAGGAATATCTCATTTGTTTAAGTATTCACACCCTTGCTATGTTAGAATCACCTTTGGCAGCGATTACAGCTGTGAGTCTAAAGGCTTTGCACACCTGGATTGTACAATATTTGCACATTCTTTTAAAAAGTATTCATGCTCTGTCAAGTTGGTTGTTGATCATTGGTAGATAACTCTATGGCGAAACTTGAAAATGGCTAACTTAAGTTGGCTTGAAAATCTAACTAGGCCACTCAGGAACATTCAATGTCGACTTGGTAAGCAACTCTATTGTATATTTGGTCTTGTGTTTTAGGTTATTTTCCTGCTGAAAGGTGAATTTGTCTCCCAGTGTCTGTTGGAAAGCAGACTGAACCAGATTTTCCTCTAGGATTTTGTCTGTGCTTAACTCTATTCCGTTTATTTTTATCCCCCAAAAAACTCCTTAGTCCTTGACGATGACAAGCATACCCATAACATGATGCAGCCACCACCGTGCTTGAAAATATGAGTAGTATTCAATAACGTGTTGTGTTGGATTTGCCACAAACATAACACTTTGTATTCAGGATATATAGTTAATTTGTTTGCCACATTTTTGCAGTTTTACTCTAGTGCCTTGTTGCAAACAGGATGCATGTTTTGGAATATTTTTTAAAAATTCTGTACAAGCTTACTTCTTTTCACTCTGTCAATTACGTTAGTATCGTGGAGTAACTACAATGTTGTTGATCCATCCTGTTTTCTCATATTACAGTCATTAAACTCTAACTGTTTTACAGTCACCATTGGCTTCATGGTGAAATCGCTGAGTGGTTTCCTTCCTCTCCGGCAACTGAGTTAGGAAAGATGCCTGTGTCTTTGTAGTGATTGGGTGTATTGATACAGTACACCATCCAAAGTGTATTTCATAACTTCACCATGCTCAAAGGGATATCTAATTTATGGATACATCCACCTATAGGTTCCCTTTGACTCATTGGAAAACCTCCCTGGTCTTTGTGGTTGAATCTGTTTTTGAAATTCACTGCTTGACTGACTGAGGGACCTGTGTGGGGTACAGAGTTGAAATGTATTTGGCTAAGGTGTATGTAAACTTCCGACTTCAACTGTGTGTGTGTGTGTGTGTGTGTGTGTGTGTGTGTGTGTGTGTGTGTGTGTGTGTGTGTGTGTGTGTGTGTGTGTGTGTGTGTGTGTGTGTGTGTGTGTGTGTGTGTGTGTGTGTGTGTGTGTGTGTGTGTGTGTGTATATGGAGTCAAATATCCAAATAATATTGTCTAAGAATAATGTTGTGATACTTAACTGTAAAGATTTGTTTCTCCATCACTACACCATTGTAGAGCTGTGCTGTGTATTGTGTGGTCCTATTGAAATGATGCGTCCCAAAAGTAGTGCCCTATATTGGAAATAGGGTGGCAATTGGCACACATACAATGTTCCTCTAAACTCCCTCAGATTAGCTCAGTTCAGATATACTGTTCAGCCAAACCACCACCTGACCTGACTGCATGGGCATGTACAGTACTACTAATCCCTAAACCCGATTCAGTCTTGATATCCCTGCCAAGTTGTCATAAATAAACCCATGTGCATTCTCATGTGGCATGTCCCTGCAGATGACATCTGAGCCCATATGAATGTGGGGAGGACCTACAAAAACCTGAACAAGTTCAAGGAAGCTGAGGAAGCCTACCTGGTTGCCAAATCCCTCATGCCACAGGTACTGTATGTCACAAGGCCAACAACGCCTCAGCCCCCAGGTGTATTTAAGAGGGGAAACATCAGTTGTTTGTTTTTCAGAATGTTTCTCCTTCATCATCCTTTGAGGGACATGACAACGAGAGGAATCGGTAGCTGGGAGGTAACAGCAGCGAGTGGGAAGAATAGTGTCTCATTGTTCATTGTGCCAGGCTTTTAGACAAAATCCCTCTGTGTTAAGTTGTGTTTTCTATTTGTTGTCAGCTGCATTCACACTTTAATTTTTTTTTTGTTGTTTACCTTTTATTTATCCAGGCAGTCAAGTTTGAACAAGGTATTTTTTACAATGATGTCCTGGAACCTGGTTTAATCTCTACACATGACAGATCATTGATCAACAGGACAACCTTAAAGGAGCACCTTTTTGAAATAAACTCAAATTTTAAAAAATGGTCACATGCTTCGTAAACAACAGGTGTGAACTAACAGTGAATTGGTTACTCACAGGACTTTCTCAACAATGCAGAGAGAAAGTAAATAGAGAAATAATAGAAAAGTAAAACACGTAATAAGATACACAATATACAAGGGATACCAATACCTTGTGCAGGGGTACGAGGTAATTGGGTAGATATGAACATATAACTATGAATAAAGTGACAGATAATAAACAGTACCAGCAGCATATGTGATGAGTCAAACAAGTTAGTGCAAAAAGGGTCAATGCCGATAGTCCTGGTACCTATTTGGTTAACTACAGTATTTAACTATTTTGGCGGTCTTATGGCCTCGGGGTAGAAGCTGTTCAGGAGCCTGTTGGTTCCAGACTTGGTGCATCGGCACCACTTGCCGTGTGGTAGCAGAGAGAACAGTCTATGACTTGGGGCACTGAAGTATTTGACAATCTTTAGGTCCATCCTCTGACACCGCCTGGTATAGAGGTCCTGGATGGTAGGGAGCTTGGCCCCAGTGATGTAGTATGCCGTCCGCACGACCATCTCAATGGTGCAGCTGTTAAACTTTTTGAGGATCTGAGGGCCCATATCAAATCATTTCTGCCTCCTGAGGGGGAAGAGGCATTGTCCTGCCCTCTTCATGACTGTGTTGGTGTGTTTGGACCATGATAGATCCTTAGTGATGCGGACACCAAGGAACTTGAAACTCTTGACCTTCTCCGCTACAGCCCCTTCGATGTAAATGGGGGCCTGCTTCCTGTAGTCCATGATCAGCTCCTTTGTCTTACTGACATTGAGGGACAAGTTGTTGTCCTGGCACCACACTACTAGGTCTCTGACCTTCTCCCTATAGGCTGTCTCATCGTTGTTGGTGATCAGGCCTACCACCATTGTGTCGTCGGGAAACGTATTGATGGTGTTGGAGTCGTGAACAGGGAGTACAGGAGGGGACTAATCACGCACCCCTGAGGAGCCCCAATGTTGAGGGTCAGCGCGGCAGATGTGTTGTTGCCTACCCTCACCACCTGGGGGCGTCGCATCAGGAAGTTCATGATCCAGTTGCAGAGGGAGGTGTTTAGTCCCAGGGTCTTTAGCTTAGTGATGAGCTTGTAGGGCACTATGGTGTTGAATATGGTGCTGAGCTGTGGTCAATGAACAATATTCTCACATCGATGTTAGTTTTGTTCAAGTGGGAAAGGGCAGTGTGGATTGCAATAGAGACTGCGTCATCTGTGGATCTGTTGGAGCGGGGTCTGGGATGATGGTGTTGATGTGAGTGAGCCATGACCAGCCGTTCAAAGTATTTCATGGTTACAGATGTGAGTGCTACATGGAATAGTAGGATTCTTACTTAGTCCTGTATTGACATTTTGCCTGTTTGATGGTTTGTCGGAGAGCATAGAGCGATTTCTCATCAGCGTCCGGGTTAGTGCCCAGCTCCATGAAAGCAGCAGCTCTAGCCTTGAGCTCAGTGCGCATGTTGCTTGTAATCCATGGCTTCTAGTTAGGATATGTACATACAGTCACTGTGGGGGCATTGTCATTGTATACACTTATTAATGAAGCCAGTGACTGATGTGGTGAACTCCTCAATGCCATCTGATGAATCCCAGAACATATCCCAGTCTGTGCTAGTGAAGCATTCATGTAGCTTAGCATCTGCTTTATCAGAACATTTCAGTATTGAACGCGTCACAGGTACTTCCTGTTAGATTTATTTTCTTCTTGTAAGTAGGAATCAGGAGGATAGTGTTATGGTCAGATTTTCCAAATGGAGGGGGAGGGAGAGCTTTGTATACGTCTCTGTGTGTGGAGTAAAGGTGTTGTATAGTTTTTTTTTCGCCTCTCGTTGCACAGGTGACATGCTGGTAGAAATGAGGTAAGACAGATTTCTTCTGCCTCTGGGTGAGCCTTTTGTTTGCTTATGGCCTTACACAGCTTGTTGAATGTGGTCTTAGTGCCAGCATAGGTTTGTAGTGGTAAATATAGATAAACTATTTTGGTAAATAGTGTGGTCTACAGCCCTCAAACTCAACTCTGGACCTCGAAGCCAGATCCACTAACTTTTTGTCATTGTTCACCTCTAATCGGGGACTGATTTAGACCTGTGTCACGAGGTGTGTGGAATTAATTATCAGGTAGAACAGAAAACATACAGGCTCCGGACCTCGTAGGGTTAGAGTTGAGTACCCCTGATCTACATTTTATCATCAGGCGAGCAGAACCTTGACACTTCCTTAATATTAGAGGTCGCGCACCAGCTGTTGTTAACAAGGACACACACCACCCTCTTTGGCATAACTAACCAACATTTTGGTTAATCTCTCAGCACTATTCTCCAGTGAATGTGCATTCCCAATAGAACAGAGGGTAGAGGCAGATTATTTACTCTCCGCTGTAGTTTTATCAGGGTACTCGCACATTGGCCTCTATCGCCATCTTTCTCTTCTGAGTGCCGGGGATTAGTGCCTGGTCCGGGGTGAGCAGTATGTCCTGTGCGGCTGACTAATTGAAGTAGAAATCTTCAACCAAATTAAGGTTAGTCATCGCTGTTCTGATGTCCAGAAGCTCTTTTCGGTCATAGGAAACGATCGTGGAAACATTATGTACAAAAAAAGTTAAGATTAGCGCCAACCCCCCAAAAAAAAAAAAAAAAAAAATAGCAGAATGGGCCAGGATTCCGTAAAATGGATGTTATACATTCCAGCGCCATTCTTTGACATTAATTTAAATGTTTAGTCATAAAATCATGTTCAGCTGTCTAATGCTAATCAGTGCAACTCATTCACCTCTAGTCTGTTATGATGATGGAGGTCAATAAAGGCCATGCCTCTTATCTGACTTCCTACCCAAAATGTCGGTTATTTTTCACTTTTTGTGGGCTCGATGCGCAGTTTCTCTAGAGATAAATCAGATCATGCCCGAACTGTGCAATGTAAGTAGGGAGTTGTAGATTCCAACAGGCCAATATTCTACAAAATTAAGTGCAGCTTCAATTACCATAATCAACTAAAGGGGCACTTCTTCACCCTTGACAGATCATTGATCATCATTTAAATGTTAAAGGGCTCCTGAAGACTTGTCTTTGTAAAAACCTTTGGCATTAATTGATAATTTAATAGTCAGTTTAATAGTCTGAGCTGATGCTCAGCTGTCTAATGCTTAGAAATGCAGCTCCGTTGCCTCAGCTCTGATGAGGTTACATTTTTAGAGGTCAACGGGAGGCCGGCCTAATTTCCTACCCCAATCCCTCAAAGTTGGTTTATCTCAGGAATCAAGGAAATGGCAGTGCCTCAGCCTGGCCTAGTGGTTGCGCTGCAGACTCTAGATTACATCTCTACTGTCGGTCTCTCTCTGTAACTGCCCAGTTCTCACTATTCTATTGTTCATAAAATAAAAACCGAGTTCTGTGATCCGATCTCCTTGTTAAAAACCTAATGAAATAGCATCTGAAATCCCTACAAACATGACTGGCATGTGAAAGCCCTTTGGTCATTATTGTAGGTAAGCGTTGATGTGGTGTTTTTGTCATTTATGAGTGACAGTTCCCTCAATTTATCCACCCCAAACTTCCAGAAGAAAAACAGCTTCTGGACTATGACCTATTTGATAATAATAATTTGAAGGGCCTGACTGTATTTCCCATGCGAGGGGTCAGCTTCGAATCAAATGACGATTTTGTGAATAAGCAGTGGGGCTGATTTCTTCAATTTTATCCTCACGAAACGGAACAGGCGAGGCCTTGTCTGAGCTTTAAAGAGATTTTTCAGCTGAAGCATGCAAGCGGCTATGGCCATCATGTATCGACGACCGATGCTGAAGGGACTGAACAGGATTTCCGCGTGGGGCCCAATGATAATTGCTTTTGATACACTACACTTATTTTGATCATGCCTCTTATTCATTTGGTTTTCCCCAAACGAGTTAACTCTCTATATCCAGATTTCCTCCTTCTGTCCAGGAATCCAACGACTGACAACCCCATGGCATGAAACGGACAACATGGTGCATTAGTAAGTGTTTTATACGATTCTGTGAGCCTGTCGATGGAGGAAGTCCCTGCCTCAGTCTCATGTTCTCATAATGTATTTGAAAGAATGTGTCACGACCGTCTGAAGAAGAAGTGGACCAAAGCGCATCGTTGTAAGCGTGCGTTACTTTATTTATATAAATGACGCCAACAAAACAAGAAACAAAGACACGACCGTGACGCTTACAAGGGCTATAGTGCCACAAACAAAGATAACCTCCCTCAATAACAAAAGGGAAAAGGGCTGCCTAAGTATGAATCCCAATCAGAGACAACGATAGACAGCTGTCCCTGATTGAGAACCATACCCGGCCAAAACATAGAAACACAAAACATAGATATCAGAACATAGAATGCCCACCCAAATCACACTTTGACCAAACCAAATAGAGACATAAAAAGGCTCTCTAAGGTCAGGGTGTGACAAACTGCGTAAACTCTGATTCGATTAATCGGTTTAGAAAACATAAAAGAAACAGATCTTCTCTCCCTCTGGCTATATGTGTGGCTAGTATAGAAATGTATGACTGTGGGATATATATACAAATTTGATCTTTTTCTTCCAAGAAAATCCAACTGTGAAAAAATTCCACTCTCATGTTGGCCATGACAGAAGCATATTGCCCACATCAGAGGCTGTCGGTGGCTTTGAAATTATATTGATATGCTAGTTTTCCAGCTCAGTCATTATTAGGCCTCAAAGAAAGTGACTTGTCTCTTCTGTTGATTGCTTTGTAATTTTAAGGCCATGTCTGAAACGTCGGTACAGATGTAGGATCTTAATTTGAGCCAATTTGCTACAGCAGGAAAATAATTCTGCAGCAACAGGAAATGTGAATTATAATTAATGGACATTTTTCGTTAGGGCAAATCAAGTTTGACATTTTAAAGTGGAAAACACAAACTTAATAAACCTTTTTAAGCCTTGAATAAACTACACGTTTGCATTTCCTGCAATGCTATCTCTCAAATTAAGATCCAAAATCTCATGAAAAGTGATGTTAGTGTAACAGTTAAGAACTCCACAGCTAGCTTGGAAAGTCAAGGATGGAGCCATCCAATTGTTACCATTTGGGTGGCTCAACAAGTTACAACGTTATCAGAGGGAGCGAGGTCATGTGCATTGCGAAGCAGAGGATCACTGGTTCGAGCCCAGTATTCCTGAGTCGGAACAGTGGAGGAAGCTAAGCTGTTAGCAGCACACTGACCCGGGTAACAGTAGTGCCATGACCCGGATGCACAGTTGTGCTCAGCTTGACGGCTTGGATCTCTGTGGGGTGAGTGGAAACAGAGTTAAGAACGTACCATAAGCTCACTACATTCTCTATGTCATGGGTTCTCAAACCTTTCGGGGCCCGGGGACGCCCTTTTGTGATGGCAAGTTATTCAAGGACCCCACAACTCGAGTGAGATAGAAATAGCATGCAATGAGTTTTACAATGACTGGCCGTGCATGGCCGGACATGGGCCCTGGGAAGGAACATCTTTTGTTGTCAAATTGACTGGGGGCTATTTCTATATGTTTGACGCTTGGCCCAGTCAATTTGACAACAATAGATGCTTTTTGACAATATAAGAAGGCTGCACCATTCAAGTGCATTTCTGTGTGTGCCCAATATTTTTTTGGGTGGGATAACATATTGTGAAACGTCATTACACTATTACAGCAGATATATTAAGGACATTGTCTGAAGTTACAATGCAAAAATGAGACATATACCTCCTTTAGAAACCTCTGTGATAGGCGGCAGCATTTTCACTTTTGGATAAATAGCGTGCCCAATTTCAGCTTCCTGCTACTCATGCCAAGAATATAAGATGTGCATATTATTAGTATATTTGGATAGAACACACTCACGTTTCTAATACTGTTTGAATCATGTCTGTGGGTATAACAGAACTTACGTAGCAGGCAAAACCCCCGAGGACTAACCATTCAGGACATTTTTTTTTAGGTCACTGTCTATTCAATGAGATTTCATTGGGGAACTGGATTTTAAAACCAATTGTTTGCAGTTCCTACCGCTTCCACGGGATGTCACCAGTCTTTGGAAAATGGTTGAGGTTATTCCTTTGTGAAATGAAGAAGTACAGCCATCTTGAAACAGTGTAACACTGTTGAGAGTTGGGCAAGACTAGAAAAGTAGCGTCAGTTTGTTGTTGTTCTGTATTGAAAACAGACCCGTCTTCAATTTGATCGATTATTAACACTTAAAAATACCCAACGTTGTATTACAAAAGTAGTTTTTAAATGTTTTGGCAAAGTTTACAGGTAACTTTTGAGATATTTTGTAGTGACCGTGCGCAAATTGGCAGCTGTTTTTTCATTGAGATTAAAATCTCTTTTTCAAGAGCGCCCTGGCCAAGATAGGCAGCACCAAGTCATTACAAAAAAATTAGACACATAGACAACATGAAAAACCACATATAATCTAGTAAAAACCATTGAATTCACAAGAGTATAAAACAAAGCAAATTAAAAACATTGACAGGTCAGGGAATCAGCCTCAAAATCCTTCATCAGTGATTTAAAAACACCAAATCGGGACAAGTTCTTCCAGTTGAAAAGTATTTTGTAAGGTGTTCCAAGGCGATGGCGCAGAGTACATAAAAGCTCTTTTACCAAATTCAGTTCGGACATTTGGAACAGTTAGCAGGATAAAGTCCAGCGAACGAAGAGAGTACCCACCGCAAAAATAGAAAGGTAGTAAACCCAAAATGGCTTTGTAAATAAAAGTATACCAGTGACTGAGCCTGAAAGTGACTAGAGAAGGCCAGCCATCCCTGGTATACAAAGTTCAGTGGTGCGTAAGGGTTTTGCAGTTTAAAATAAATCTCAAAGTACCATGGTAAAGAGTGTCAATTGATCTCAAACACTGAGTGGAAGCATTCATATATAAAATATCCCCATAGTCTAGGGATATATAGCCTCCTTCTGGCTTCAAATTAAAAACAGGCCTTATTCCTAAAATAAAATCCCAATTTCAGCTTCAATATTTTTTGTAAATTGTTGAATATGCAATTTAAAAGAGAGGCTGTCATCAATTAAAATTCCAAGATATTTATTTGAGGTTACAACCTCAATCTCCTTGCCCTGACAGGTAGTAATAAGTGAAAGGTTCAGAGGTCTATTTCTTGCATTAGAAAACACCATTAGTTTTGTTTTGTCAGTATTGAGGATAAGGTTCAATTGACACAAGGTATGTTGAACGGTAAAAAGCAGTTTGCATGTTCTGGAAAGCTTTTGTAAGAGACAAGGCACAACAGTAAATAACAGTATCATCAGCATGAAAATGAAGTTGTGCATTTTGGACATGCTTGTCTAAATCATTTATATAAATAGTGAATAAGAGAGGACCAAGTACAGAGCCTTGGGGCACACCATTCAATGCAGACAATTTAAACAGACAAAAGCCCATCAAATTGAGTGCACTGAGTTCTATCAGACAGATACAGTGCCTTGCGAAAGTATTCGGCCCCCTTGAACTTTGCGACCTTTTGCCACATTTCAGGCTTCAAACATAAAGATATAAAACTGTATTTTTTTGTGAAGAATCAACAACAAGTGGGACACAATCATGAAGTGGAACGACATTTATTGGATATTTCAAACTTTTTTAACAAATCAAAAACTGAAAAATTGGGAGTGCAAAATTATTCAGCCCCTTTACTTTCAGTGCAGCAAACTCTCTCCAGAAGTTCAGTGAGGATCTCTGAATGATCCAATGTTGACCTAAATGACTAATGATGATAAATACAATCCACCTGTGTGTAATTAAGTCTCCGTATAAATGCACCTGCACTGTAATCAAGTCTCAGAGGTCCGTTAAAAGCGCAGAGAGCATCATGAAGAACAAGGAACACACCAGGCAGGTCCAAGATACTGTTTTGAAAAAGTTTAAAGCCGGATTTGGATACAAAAATATTTCCCAAGCTTTAAACATCCCAAGGAGCACGGTGCAAGCGATAATATTGAAATGGAAGGAGTATCACACCACTGCAAATCTACCAAGACCTGGCCGTCCCTCTAAACTTTCAGCTCATACAAGGAGAAGACTGATCAGAGATGCAGCCAAGAGGCCCATGATCACTCTGGATGAACTGCAGAGAACTACAGCTGAGGTGGGAGACTCTGTCCATAGGACAACAATCAGTCGTATATTGCACAAATCTGGCCTTTATGGAAGAGTGGCAAGAAGAAAGCCATTTCTTAAAGATATCCATAAAAAGTGTCGTTTAAAGTTTGCCACAAGCCACCTGGGAGACACACCAAACATGTGGAAGAAGGTGCTCTGGTCAGATGAAACCAAAATTGAACTTTTTGGCAACAATGCAAAATGTTATGTTTGGCGTAAAAGCAACACAGCTCATCACCCTGAGCACCCTATCCCCACTGTCAAACATGGTGGTGGCAGCATTATGGTTTGGGCCTGCTTTTCTTCAGCAGGGACAGGGAAGATGGTTAAAATTGATGGGAAGATGGATGGAGCCAAATACAGGACCATTCTGGAAGAAAACCTGATGGAGTCTGCAAAAGACCTGAGACTGGGACGGAGATTTGTCTTCCAACAAGACAATGATCCAAAATATAAAGCAAAATCTACAATGGAATGGTTCAAAAATAAACATATCCAGGTGTTAGAATGGCCAAGTCAAAGTCCAGACCTGAATCCAATCGAGAATCTGTGGAAAGAACTGAAAACTGCTGTTCACAAATGCTCTCCATCCAACCTCACTGAGCCCGAGCTGTTTTGCAAGGAGGAATGGGAAAAAATGTCAGTCTCTCGATGTGCAAAACTGATAAAGACATACCCCAAGCGACTTACAGCTGTAATCGCAGCAAAAGGTGGCGCTACAAAGTATTAACTTAAGGGGGCTGAATAATTTTGCACGCCCAATTTTTCAGTTTTTGATTTGTTAAAAGTTTGAAATATCCAATAAATGTCGTTCCACTTCATGATTGTGTCCCACTTGTTGTTGATTCTTCACAAAAAAATACAGTTTTATATCTTTATGTTTGAAGCCTGAAATGTGGCAAAAGGTTTCAAAGTTCAAGGGTGCCGAATACTTTTGCAAGGCACTGTAGTTAGCAAACCATGCAACTGCATGCTCTGAAAGACCTACACTCGACAATCTTTGCCTTAGTATAGCATGATCAACTGTATCAAATGCCTTAGAGAAATCAATAAAAAGTGAGACACCGTGCTGTTTTTGTCAATGGCTTCAGTGATATCATTTAAAACCTTCATGGCTGCTGTAATTGTGCTATGCTTCTTCCTGAAGCCAGATTGGTACATTGATAACATGTAAATAAAAACTCTTTTAGCTGTTCACTTACAAGGGTTTCAAGTATTTTCATCAGGGGTGACAGCTTTGAGATTGGCCTATAATTATTTAAAAGAGTTGGATCTCCCCCTTTTAAAATTGGGAGGACAAATGCTGATTTCCAGATCTTTGGAATTTCATTACATTCCAGGGTTAGATTGAACAGAGATTCAAGTGGTTCAGCTATGAAATCAGCTGCCAGATTTAAAAAGTAGGGATCCAAAAGATCAGGACCTGCAGCCTTTCTCTGATCTAAGGATTTCAGGACTTTATGTACCACCTGCACTGAGAATGGCAAAAAGCTAAAAGTTTGACCAGCTCTCACTGGTTCATCCACGCAGGGTTGTACAGAGACAGAGGACACTGAATCAAACAGCCTACCAGATGATACAAAGTGCTCATTGAAACAATTCAGCATTTCAGTTTTGTCATATATAGCAACAGAGTCCTTCAAAACACATGACGTTAATTCATTAACATTACTGTTACCAGACATAGACTTAATAGTCTTCCAAAACCTTCTAGGGTCATTCAGGTTATCAGTGGTAACAGACATAAAATATTCAGACTTGGCCTTCCTGAGAAGAAAAGAACACTTGTTTCGTAATAGTTCACCTGGCAAACTAGTGTCCAGTACCCCTAACCTGTCAGAACGAAGTTAATAACAAACCAAAACAACTGCAAGCATATAATATAGTGTGATCTAATCTCTTTCATGTGGAACAAGCATCATGGATCAGTTACTGATCAATCGTCAACAAATTAGAGATAAGGACTCGTTTATTATGTTACCCTTCAAAATCATTCCAGGGAAGAAGTACGCCACCCGTGTGGCGCCCAACCACCTGAACGTTGTACATTAACCTGACAAACCTGATCCGTACCAACTCTACAGACAGGCCATCAGCATGAGGCCTGACTTCAAGCAAGCCTACATCAGCAGGCAAGGCCCCTTTACTAACATCCTACATCAGTTGGCAAGGTGGTTAGTTTACACCATATCAGAATAATGATGTTGAACGAGGCTGACTATTTCTTAACATCCATCATCAGAAGTCTATTTAGTGTATTTACTACCTCCATCAGGGTCAATCTACATCATAACTGTTTAATTACAACCTTGAGCATAATGATATTTGAATGGCTATCATATACGTCAGTAGGCACTCCATCAGAAGTTGAATTAATTAATTTACAACATACGTAAGCAGTCAATTACATGAATTCAGCTCGGCGAAGGGTCCATTGACTGCTGACGTAGGTTGTAAATGACTAATTAGACTTAAACGAATCAATTACATAAGCAGTCATTCTAGATTCTATGTTGGACTTCGGCGGTCATGACATTTTATCAGACAGTTATTGTTATGCAATTGACTGACGGTCTCATGGTAATTGACCGTTAATGAACATAAACATGGTTAGCATCTCCAGGCCTCCACACTTACAAGCCGCTGATGCGTGCCTTTGGAACATCTGCATTTATAAAAGTATAATAAGCCATTTAATATACACCATCATAATAAATCAATTTATTTTAGGCAGGGCCGAACAAACACGATATGACGAAAATGTATTTCAGAAAAAACGAATAGGAGTCATGCCATAGACTTAAGACTACTTAATTTATCAGACAATATATGCTTATGAGTCCCATGCCATTATTTTATATTATGTGATTTTATTGTGAAAAAAAAACAAGTATATTATTGAACTTAGCTGAATAACATGGAAAGGATATTTTTCCCATTCCGGAGCTAGTGCGTATATGAAGTGGCTATGTTGAGTGTAAAAGTGATCATTTGAAAAAGGTCCTATACGCTAGATTTAGTTATTTGGCCAATTTGGTTGTGAATGATACAAACCTTAGAATGTCTTCGAAATCAAACCATATATGAGCTGCATGATGCGACGGAAGGCTATTGACTATTTGGAAAGTAGCAACAACAAAAAAGCTTGCGCTCTGTGACTTGCCTCACACACACTGTTCTCTAATCAAGTGATCATATTTTAAACCATCAGACTATTCCCAATTTAATCTTTACTAATATGTCAAAAAAATAAATGAAAATGTTCCATTATCAAACGGGTAGGAAAAGGAGCAGGGGAATCATCCCTATGCACTCAAATAGTGAATGGAGACCGCTTTCCCACAGTTTAAATCATGCCGTCGAGGCTACTCCGAATTTAGAGTGGAACTGTTGAGAAATAACTATAGTAGCAGCTGGGATCCTCCACTTTTTAGTGGAAACCATCAAAACTCTGCTTTCACCTGGGATTGCATATAGAAATGTCTGGGTTTATAAGAATACTTCCACTTCACGCATCAACCACTGTTAGAGGAGTATGCAGCCACTCGCTGAGCGACAGGTGATTTTTCCGCCCAAACTCTGTATGCTATGGGCTCTTCGACTCTGTTCCTGCAGCTACCCCGTGCTTAATTTGGGAAACCAAGTGAAATCTTTTCGGGAACATCGATAGTATCATGTTTTCACGACAAAACGTATGTAATTCAACTGTTGACAGCCCCTATCTCTGCGCGCTTGAGAAAGGGATGACGGAGAGAGAAGAGATGGAAACGCACAGTGGTGAGATATTATGTAGCTAAATGTAACGTCAGCTTATTAATTATGAAAATATTTTAAAAATGCCCTAATACTAGGCCATTCAAAATCAAATTCACTAGAATTGTAGGCGAACTCTGTAAGCTGCCCTGTGTTGCCTAAGCCTATATGTTCTCTCCCAGACTCGTGGATAGAAAGTAACAATACATAACAGTCCACACTCAAAGGCGATTACTTAAATCTTTCTTTCTTTTAATGCCATGGTAATAGCCTGCCGTGCGGTAGGCTATTAGGCTATGTATTGTATAATGTCACAATCATTATTTGAATTCAGGTTTTGGGGGCGGGGGGCTTGGGCTTATATATAGGCCTATGTGTATACATACGTAAGCTCTAATATGCATAGGGTTGTTCTACATGCAACGGCTTAAATGCTTTGAATAAATCATCACCTTAGGAAACTCTGTCCATTTTGTTGTTTAGCTTTCAAACAACATCCACAATGACCAAGTTTTCCACTCAGTTTCAACCGGTTGTTGAACTTCTTTCTTCATATTGATCATCACATTGAGGTCAAACGTTTTTGACTAACGCTGGGTTTTAAAGGCATAATACTGTTTTGATAAGTGTTTGATGTGAGCTTCGATTGCATTGGAATTGATGCCAGAGTGGTTAGAGGTACAATAGAGCATTGAGTGTCAGGCCATTAGCGAACTGACGTCGTTAGCCAGTTAGGTACTACCGACACATGTCCAGAGAGCATACAAGGAGATTACTGTGACTCATGACTGCCGGTGTGGCGGTAATCTATATGGTCACCGCAACAGCCCTAATTCTACACCAACATAAGGTATTTTGTTTACATCCTTCATCAAAGCCATTTAATCGGCTCTGTAACACAGTTGGCTGGTCAGACTACTTGTCAACTGTACAGTCTACTATATCACAGTGACGGTGTGTTCATCAAAAGCCAGTTATTTACTCTGCTCTAACACAGCTGACCAAGCAGACTGCTTGGGCTCCCGAGTGGCGCAGCGGTCTAAGACACTGCTTCTCCGTGCTAGAGGCATCGCTACAGACACGCTGGTTTGAATCCAGGCTGTATGACAACTGGCCGTGATTGCGAGTCCCTTAGGGCAGCACATAATTGGCCCAGCATCGTCCGGGTTTGGCCGTCATTGTAAATACGAATTTATTCTTGACTGACTTGCCTAGTTAAATACAGGTTAAATTAAATAAATAAAAACTAATTCCCGATACAGTTTGCTCTACATCATAGTGACCGTGTGTTCATCAAAGCATGTACATAAAGGAGAAGGCCCAGTGGGGTCAAAAACATGATTCCCCTGTGTTTTATATATATTTCCACACTGAGGTTGTAATACTACTGTGAAATTACGATGATTCCATTTTAGTGTAAGAAATTAGTTAGACCAATAAGAAAGAGTTCGAAACATCTCTTCTAAACCTAGCCAATAACAGCTAGTTTTCAACTTCCCCACTCAGACCACTCCCAGACAGTCCTAGCTAAATTATTGCATGAGAAATTGCTCTTTTCTAAGAGTTTCTTTTTGGAAACAATCACAATTGTTAACCAGAAATTATTTGATATTGAGATCAAAACGGCTGCATTGGACCTTTAACAAACAACAATAGAGAATTGATGTCGATAAGATGAGAGTTATAATAATTTTTTCATAGCCAGTTGTGAAGGTGAGCTTTAGATTTGGCTTGATTTCACTTTTCTTTCTGTACAAACCCAGAGGGGAGCTGCTGCTGAAGATGAACAAGCCACCCGAGGCCCGGGACGCCTACCTGCGGGCCCTGGAGCTGGTCAGATCCAACGCTGACCTCTGGTACAACCTGGCCATCGTCAACATCGAGATGAAGGAGCCTTCAGATGCCCTGAAGAACTTCAACTACGCCCTGGAGCTCAACCCACACCACAAACTGTCCCTCTTCAACTCTGCCCTGCTCATGCAGGAATCCGGTATGTGACTGAGGCTGAGAAACTCAGGGTTGTATTCATTAGTGCACATCGTAGCAAAACGTTTTGCAATGGAAAACTAAAATAAGCATACAGGAATGACACTTCCTGTATCGGCCCGTCTGCTTCCGTTTTGCTCCTACTGAATACAACCCACGCTCAACCAAAGCACGTAGCAGTTGTTTTGTTTAGTTAACCTTTATTTAAATCAGGAAGTTCCATTTAAAATGTAGATTATCAATCAACAATGAATCACTCATCTTGTCATTAATAAACATTACCAGATAAGAGATAAGGGGCTCTATTTTTGGCTGGCGTCAAGCCAATTGTCAAACGCACGCTCGGTTGCCATTTCGTCCTGTTAAAGCCGTCTCTCTTCTATTTTCAAACCCTAGTGTCAGGATTGGTAGTTTACCTTTCTTATATGAGCTCGCTTGCGCTGAGGTAGGAGGGGTATTATTTTGGTTGTGCATTTAAAAAAAACTCCATGTTGGCTATATGCCCATCATAGCATGAGAGATGAGAATCCCGTGACACTCCTATTTAGAAACATTTCAACTCTGTTCCTTTTTTATTTGATTAAAAAAAAAAGCCCTTAATAGGCCACCCTTGTTTCCACAACAATGTATCTGGTGTCTTTCTTATCCTGGCCATGCATTAGCCAAGTAGCCTATGCATAAAAGGTTTCCAAATGGTCTACTCGTGAGGCTTTTGCCGACATGCTTTTGCATTATTCACAATTCACATAGGCCTACCTGCAGTGCATACTCCGTTAGGCTTGTATCCATCCCCATTTCCAAAGAGTGCCTCTTGTCCTGTTACCAAAGACACGGTCCTCCAAACGTAGGCTATTCCATCTATAACGCCATATCAACAGTAGGCCTACAGTATATCTTGCTTATTGAGAACACGACTCACATATACAATACAGTTTACAGGAGCCTATACTCGTTGAAGCCAATTACAACAATGTTGACTCCAAACATATTGAGCAATAACTATTTAAATATATATTTTTTTTTACTGTTGCTATCACGCACTAGCCTCTGCTATTATATAAACTTGTAGTATTATTCCACAATGGACTAGGAGGAGATTATTTCGTGCCCCCAGCCGAATTGGAGTTGATGACAATGCAAAGACATTCAATAACCTGCAGAACTTGAGACAAACACATGCAGTATTTAGCTATGGAACGCCTTGTTGGACCAGTGAGTGTCCAAGCCCTCGTCACACCTACAACTTATTTATTCATTTAAACCCAAGCCTTTCATGCCACCGGCAGCTATTTTGCACATAATAATGGCTGTGAAAATATCAAAAATATTTCTGACACCCCCGGACCTATAGCGTTAGATTTACCATTGCATTAGAGTACTAGGGCTCTATTTTAAACAAACCTAATGTCTTTAATTATTCTACTGAAGAGGCTTGGTTTCATTGGAACTGGAGCCCTTCAGGTGTGCCGTCTGTAGCTCTGTTGACTAGATTGTTTACCCAAACAGCCATGTGAGTTCAAGGCCAAGTTCACAGTCCTGGTGCTGCCTTGGTGCCTCCTCCTCCTCCTCCTCTTCCTGGTGCTGACTTTTCCTCCACCCCCTTCCCTCCTCCTGGGCCGCTCTCTTTACCCACGCTCATTTTCAGCGTAACTTATCCTCTTTGTAAGAGGCCGGGGCAGTGCTCCCTAACCCTGAAGGTGAATTTAAACAAAAGTCCCAGCACGCGACACATCGACGTTTTCCTCACATTTGCAGACTAACAAGTTATACCAGTGTGATTAATGGTCCCCCGTGGTGCGAGCAAATGTACCATGATAGCAGGTTGGGTCGACAAGGATTTCAGATTTGGGAATTGGACAAAATAAGTATTATTACAATTATTATAAATGCACCTTAACCCTACCCACTAGGTGTGTGTGTGGCGTGGTGTGTGTGTGTCTCGGCACTCCCCTGGCTCTGCCCAGATCACTCACGGTTCGCTGCAACTGTAAAATGAGAGATTAATTTCGGCTCTAGGTGTTATTGTTAATAACTGTGTTCTAATAATGCTGTCACTCACCACCAATGTTTTTGTTCTGACTCCCTGTATTCTTTGTGCTCTCTCTCTCTTTTGGTATTACTCTCATTCTGTTCACGGTGGCCCAACTGTTGATTCAATTGTAGGTGTGAGTTTTTGACTTGGTGCCAGCAAGAGTCCCTTGGCACTCTACGGGGTTGTTGCGGCTGCGCGTACAGTGTGTGGCTACACGTACACCCAGCATAGTTTACAGGCACAGGGCACATACAATAAGTTAATGTTAAAAAAATGAAAACTCTTGGCACACTCTTTAGTTGCAAGCACTGATAGATGTAATAAAACGGTATGGTGAAACGTTGGGCGGTATAAATTGTGTGTACATTTTATTGAATGCCATTCCTATCTTATCACACAGTTTTTGCTGTACAATCTGCACCTGTGACTTGCTGAGTGTGCGTGCCCCACCTTTACCCACAAACCAGTATAGTGATGCTGCCATCCGAACACGTTTAACAAATCACACCTACCTCCAACTAAATAAACAATGACTGTTGTTATTGTGCCCTAACCATTATGTGTGTGTGTGTGCATGTGGGTGTGCATTTTTCTTTGTCTGTTTTCCAGGTGAGCCCAGGTTCTGTCCGGAGGCCAACCGTCGTTCCCTGACCTACATCCAGGAGCCAGACGATGCCGACAGCTACTTCAACCTGGGGATACTTGCCATGGATGCAGATGAGAATGCTACAGCCGAGCTCTGGATGAGGGAGGCCACCCATCGCGCCCTCTTCAACCTGGCCCTGCTCCACTCGCAGTCTCGACAGGAGGTGGATGCCCTGCCTGTATTAGACGAGCTGCTGCACCACCACCCAGAGCATGTTAACGGTTTGATTCTCATGGGGGATAGGCATCCTGATGAACCACAAGAAGGACATCCAGGGTGCCTAGATCTGCTTCCAGAGGATCCTCCGTATGGACACCCACCAACGTGCAAGGGGGAACACACAACCCTGCGTGTGGTCTACTTCGAGGAGCGAGGCCTGCCGAGAGCGGAGCGCTGCCTGGAGGAAACGCTGGGCCTGGCGCCCCAACGAGGAGTACGTGCGCCGCCACCTGGGCATCGCACGCGGCAAGACGGTGGCCCCATGTCTGCAGCGGGGCAGCCGCTGAGCCCAGCGTCAGCAGAGGGCGCGGCTACGCTAGCCAAGGCGGAGGAAAAGAAGCTGGGTAGGGAGGAGGAAGGGAGTGGAGCCACCGACAGCGATAGGGTTGGGGAGGGTGCCGGGAATAAGAAGAATGCACGGAAATCCTCCATGGCAAAAAGCTTTCGAGGTGGTGGCGACAGCCAATCAGAGCATCTGGACGGCAGCCAGGCTGACAAATAGCTGAGGACTAAGAGCGAATCCACAAAAGAGATTAAAGATATAGAGAAGAAACGGGCATCCGCCTTGGAGAGACTGGAGGAGATTGACTTCATATGAAGATTAACCTTGTTGTTATTTACGGCAGCGCAGGACACATTTTTGTAGAGCTACTAACAGCTCCTGAATCACAGGTGTGATGCGTCTTAGATTGCACCATATGATAACATATACAAAACATTAAGAACATGTTCTTTCCATGACAGACTGGCCAGGTGAATCCAGTTGAAAGGTATGCTCCCTTATTGATGTCACTTATTAAATCCATTTCAGTCTAAAATGAACGGGAGGAGAGAGGTGCCAATAAGTTTTAAGCCTTGAGACAATTGAGGGTGAATGGGCAAGACAAACTATTTAAGTGCCTTTGAACGGGGTATGGTAGTAGGTGCCAGGCGCACCAGTTTGTGGCAAGAACTGCAACGCTACTGGGTTTTTCATGCTCAACAGTTTCCCGTGTGTATTAAGACAAAAGGCGGGGTGGATCTCAATATTAGTAAGTTGTCCTTAATCGGGCGGCAGGTAGCCTAGTGGTTAGAGTGTTGGACTTGTAACCGAAAGGTTGCACGATCGAATCCCCGAGCTGACAAGGTACAAATTTGTCGTTCTGCCCCTGAACAAGGCAGTTAATCCGCTGTTCCTAGGCCGTCATTGAAAATAAGAATTTGTTCTTAACTGACTTGCCTATTTAAGTAAAATAAAATAAAATAATAATGTTTTGTACACTCAGTGTATATAGTGCACTACTTTTGACCAGGACCCATAGGTTAGAAGCCCATAGTAGTGAATAGGGTGGCATTTCGGACACTGCCACAAACTCTGTTGGGTTTAAGAAACAAAACCGCTCCCCACTTTATCATGCATGGTTTAACTCATTTTTTTATCATGTTTAGGGGCAACCCTACCTGCTGTGTCCCATAATTTTAACACCATTGCAAGTATTAAAGGGAAATTGTGGTTTGTTTATTCTCTGAACAGCACGAGAAAGAAAGAGCACAACGCGATTTGTCATAGTCTATTTAATCTCCACTACAGATGCATAACCCTGTGTGTTGCTTCTTCTGAATGTCATTTTATCATATCCTAATTTATGCTGGTTTGTTTTGATATGTTTACTAGATAAGTTGTTGATCACTGGATTTCTTTATGTGTGACTCACTCTGTGCGTCAGGTATTGTGTTTAAAAAAGGAATGATTGTATCACGAACAATGAAAGGAAATGACGTAATGGACACTACTGCAGGCATACAGGATCTCTGTACGTTGTATGCATCTCCAAATAACCCATTACTACAGCTGCTGCGCCAGCGTACTACACCACATTGCACCCCATTGACTATTTTCACTTATTGACCTTTACTTCCTGTTTGCCACGTCGTCAGTGTTACTCTCCTCATGGCAAAGCCCATATCTCATAGTGCTTCCATGGAGCTGTTTGTCTCATATTCAGTTCATGTCTGTTCATGCACAAGCAACCTGACCCACCACCAGACAGAAATATTGTTTTCTGCTGTTAGTCTTCACTCTTCACGTATCATAACATCTCTGATTGCAACAATACCAGGCAGTTTTGGCGTGAGGATTGTGACACATGCTCCTCCTCGCCCCTCTCCCTCCCATGTTCTCCCGCAGGCTGTGCCATGTGTTTTTTATCATTTACACAAGATGCTTCCTCTCTCTTTGAGGGAGGATTTCACAGCACAGTTATTGTGCATAACAGTTCCTCTTTATTTTTACTTCTCCCACTGCAGCTCAGCACGTTGACCTTGGTTCTCTTTTTCTTTCCATCTCTCTGTCTGTGTTCCTTCACTCTCTTTATGTAATTAACATGCTGTTTGTTGCTATCTTGATTTAGATTTTTTTTTTCAACTTGTCATTCTAATGTTGAGTTTGAGTTACCTGGAATGGAAGTGTTTTTGTTTGATGTTTGATGAAAGAGATAATGTGACTTGTCAGAAACCTATGATTAGCTAAGTGAAACAAAAACTCGCCTGCCATTGTTTTGCCTCTCTTTAACCCCTTATTTAACCCCTCAGTGTTCCATGATTGTTTTGTATCCTGGTGATTAGTTGCAGACCTCTACTGTGCAGTGTCAATCTGTTCCTTTTTCCTCTTCGCACTCACTGAAAGTTGGTGTGTCCATCTGTTCGCACTCACTGTCAGTCACGATTACCCTAATGGAAATCTGCTGATATCTTCAATTAAGAAACATTGTCAGTGTGATATGATGGTTGGCCTGAGGCCTCATATGAAACATGACTCTCCTAGCAGTCTCAACATGATCATGCATTTACTTATCATTGAGCTCCTAAAACACTACATAGTGTATGTACAGATGCTTATATACGTCCAGTATGTATTTGTTTATTTATTGCATGCACTGTGAGCTCTCAGTACTGTTATTGTTTGCCACTTAAAATATATGGTACGTTGTTTAGCATGGCTACCTTTTATCATGCAAGACGAGTGCTCCGAAAGTGTTACAATTGTAGTCAATCAAGAATATTTAAATGCCTTGAAAGAACTGTCTCGCCTGCAATGATATCAGATTTGTAGAGAGCACATCAATCAGCCACTAAAATAACCACCTGATATTTCAATTCTATTCAAGCACCATATCTATCACTTTTGTCATGGGCAAATATGTTTCACCTGCAATGTAATTGATAAATTATTTTAATTTTAAATCGCTTAAAAAATGTTTTTAAATTAAAATGTATTTTTAAAACTGTCCCTTGTTTTCTAATATGAGCCCTGATATCGACTTGGCTCCTGGGTGCTTGATAGTGGTGGGGATTCCAGGTGCTTTTCACTTCTACATGTTATTTTTCTGTATGTCTTACAGCTAACATCTAGTGACTGTAAGTCGCTTTGGATAAAAGCGTCTGCTAAATGGCATATATTATTATTATATTATAAATCCCAGACCTAGATATACCGGAACACTTTTTAATGTGGAAGGCAACCGGTCTGCCAAGGGAGACTATAATAATAATAATAATATATGCCATTTAGCAGACGCTTTTATCCAAAGCGACTTACAGTCATGTGTGCATACATTCTACGTATGGGTGGTCCCGGGAATCGAACCCACTACCCTGGCGTTACAAGCGCCATGCTCTACCAACTGAGCTACGGAAGGACCAGGATTTCTGAGACTAGCTCCCAACAGTAGGGGGCGATATACATTTGAAGTCGGAAGTTTACATACACCTTAGCCAAATACATTTAAACTCCGTTTTTTTCACAATTCCTGACATTTAGTAAAAATTCCCTGTCTTATGTCCGTTACAATCAACACTTTATTTTAAGAATGTGAAATGTCAGAATAATAGTGAGAATTATTTATTTCAGCTTTTATTGCTTTCATCACATACCCAGTGGGTCAGATGTTTACATACACTCAATTAGTATTTGGTAGGCCACCTTGCTCGCACAGTCTTATTCAGTTCTGCCTACAAATTTTCTATGGGATTGAAATCGGGGCTTTGTGATGGCCACTCCAAAACCTTGAGTTCGTTGTCCTTAAGACATTTTGCCACAACTTTGGAAGTATGCTTGGGGTCATTGTCCATTTACAAGACCCATTTGTGACCAAGCTTTAAATTCCTGACTGATGTTGAGATGTTGCTTCAATATATACACCTAATTTTCCCTTCCTCATGATGTCATCTATTTTGTGAAGTGCACCAGTCCCTCCGGGAATAAAGCACCCCCACAACATGATGCTGCCACCTCCGTGCTTCACGGTTGGGATGGTGTTCTACGGCTTGCAAGCATCCCCCTTTTCCCTCCAAACATAGCTATGGTCATTATGGCCAAACAGTTCCATTTTTGTTTAATCAGACCAGAGGACATTTCTCCAAAAAGTACAATCTTTGCCCCCATGTGCAGTTTCAAACCGTAATCTGGCTTTTTTATGGCGTATTGGAGCAGTGGCTTCTTAGGTTATGTCGATATTGGACTTGTTTAACTGTGGATATAGATACTTTTGTACCTCCAGCATCTTCACAAGGTCCTTTGCCTTTGTTCTGGGGTTGATTTGCACTTTTCGTACCAAAGTATGTTCATCTCTAAGAGACAGAACGCGTCTCCTTCTTGAGCAGTATGACGGCTGCGTGGTCTCATGGTGTTTATACTTGCGTACTATTGTTTGTACAGATGAACGTTGTACCTTCAGGCATTTGGAAATTGCTCCCAAGGATGAACCAGACTTGTGGATGTCTGCAATGTTCTTGGCTGATTTCTTTAGATTTTCCCATAATGTCAAGCAAAGAAGCACTGAGTTTGAAGGTAGGCCTTGAAATACATCCACAGGTATACCTCCAATTGACTCAAATGATGTCAATTAGCCTCTCAGAAGCTTCTACAGCCATGACATAATATTCTGTAATTTTCCAAGCTGTTTAAAGGCACAGTCAACTCAGTGTATGTAATCTTCTGAGCCACTGGAATTGTGATACTGTGAATTATGAAGTAATCTGTCCGTAAACAATTGTTGGAAAAATGACTTGTGTCATGCACAAAGTAGATGTCCAAACCGACTTGCCAAAACTATTGTTTGTTAACAAGAAATGTGTGGAGTAGTTCAAAAACTAGTTTTAATGACTCAAATCTGAGTGTGTCAACTCCTGACTTCAACTGTATGGTCAGAGGCCCTACAAATGGTAGGTGTTTGTTTTGATGGCCACATTACACCAGTGGGTGCACCAGGGAATTTTCACTTTGTCTAGCTAAGGGGTGGATTGGTCGTTGAGTAGGGGTGGTGCAATCTATGGTGTATTAAGCATGTAATACATTATTTATTGGGTGTGCTAAACATTCCCGAGGGAGCTTCAGCACCTAGCAAGTCTCTCTGAAGTCGGCCATACATTACGCAAGCCTGGTCCAGAAACTTCTCCTAGCCCTCACTCCTAGCACCAGCCCGTAGGCATTTAATATTTATCTGAAAGAATTGAATAAGGATATGGTATCAGCTCAACTTTGCCCTCTGATCAAAGCATTGCTTTCATAAGGGGGAGGTAAGGGGAAAGTACACAAAAAGATTACTAGGATTAAAGATCAAATTAGATCAATATTTTATAAGATATTAAGGAAGGTTAGATAAAACTTGATTACATGCTCAGGCTCCGACTTGATTAGGATGGCAGCAGTGAGGTAATACAGCACATCGCTGTACTCTTGATCCTTACTGTTTGGCTCAGTTTCAAACCCACTTTCTCTTGAGTCTAGTCCCCTCTACTCACTCCATAAGATGCATTCCTGGCAGGGTTGGGTAGGTTACTTTCTAAATGTCATCCATTAGTTACTAGTTACCTGTCAGATTGTAATCCATTATGTAACTTTAAGCTTATTCAAACTCAGCAATGTAATCTGATTACTTTCAGTTACTTTTAGATTACTTTTCCCTTAGGAGCATAAGAAGACAAAGGATCCATCAAACACATTTGGTGTGTTATCATAGAGGTCTTAGACTTGGTGTGCCTTTTTTCAATGCTGAATTGAATTTCATTGAGAAAACATAAAAGGTATCAATGTATTTTTTTCCGCAAACATCTTTTCTTGATTTAAAAGTAATCCAAGAAGTAATCATCTAGTTTTTCAAAAGTATCTAACCTGATTTCAATATTCTTGCTTTTTTTGTAGTCAGATTACGTGTAATTGAATACATGGTTGTGTTTCAGATTATTTTCTGCCTGATAGAATTGAATAGTAAATAGGGTCATTTTGGAGTTGCTTTTGTTGTTGTAGAATATGTTTCTAAACACTTTTACATGAATGTGAATGCTGCCATGATTACGGATAAATGAAAAAGTTAGACGCACAAATATCATACCCCCAGACATGGTAACCTCTCACCATTACAATAAAAGGGGCGGTTAGCATTTTCGGGGGTATGATATTTATGCGTCTGCAACTTTCTCACACATCATTATTCACAAATAATAAATATTGTTAAATAAAGTAAATAGGTATGTCTGCACTTTAAACACAGTCATTGTACTCCAGTACTTTGGATTTGAAATAATACAAAGTCAAAACAACAAAAAATGTCACTGTCCTAATACTTTGAACTCACTGTGTGTGTATATACACTACCAGTCAAATGTTTGGACACACCTACTCATTCAAGGGTTTTTCTTTATTTTTCTTTATTCTACATTGTAGAAGACATTAAAACTTTGAAATAACACATGGAATCGTGTAGTAACCAAAACGTTGTAGTCACCTGGAATTCATTTCAATTAACAGGTGTGCCTTGTTCAAAGTTAATTTGTGGAATTTGTGAGGAGGATGTGTGATGGTGTGGGGATGCTTTGCTGGTGACACTGTCAGTCGTTTATTTAGAACTCAAGGCACACTTGACCAGCGATACGCCATACCATCTGGTTTGCGCGTAGAGGGGACTAGCATTTGTTTTTCAACAGGACAATGACCCCAACCACACCTCCAGGCTGTGTAAGGGCTATTTGACCAAGAAGAAGAGTGATGGAGTGCTGCATCAGATGACCTTAAAATCAAAGTTTATTTGTCATGTGTGCCGAGTACAACACCTTACAGTGAAATGCTTACTTACAGGCTCTAACCAATAGTACAAAAAAGGTATTAGGTGAACAATAGGTAAGTAAAGGAATAGAACAGTAAAAAGACAGGCTATATATAGTAGCAAGGCTACATACCGGTTAGTCAGGCTGATTGAGGTAGTATGTACATGTAGATATGGTTAAAGTGACTATGCATATATGATGAACAGAGAGTAGCAGTAGTGTAAAAGAGGGGTTGGCGAGTGGTGGGTGGCAGAACACAATGCAGATAGCCAGGTTAGCAAATGTGCGGGGGCACTGGTTGGTCAGCCCAATTGAGCTATGTCTTAAAATAATGATGGACTGTCGTTTCTCTTTGTTTATTAGAGCTGTTCTTGCCATAATATGGACTTGGTTTTTTACAAAATAAGGATATCTTCTGTATACGACCCCTACCTTGTCACAACACAATTGATTGACAAACGCATTAAGGAAATAAATTCTCAAATTAACTTTTAACAAGGCCCAACGGTTAATTGAAATTATCAAGGCAATGGGTGGCTACTTTGAAGAATCTCAAATATAAAATATATTTAGATTTGTTTAACACTTTTTTGGTTACTACATGATTCCATATGTTATTTTATCGTTTTGATGTCTTCAGTATTATTATACAATGTAGAAAATAGTAAAATTAAGACAAACCCTTGAATGAGTAGGTGTGTCAACTTTTGACTGGTACTGTATATAAACTCAGCAACCCTGTCTTTCAAAGATAATTCATAAAAATCCAAATTGTAAAAGGTTTAAACACGGTTTCCCATGCTTGTTCAATGAATTATAAACAATTAATGAACATGCACCTGTGGAATGGTCATTAAGATAATAACAGCTTAGGCAATTAAGGTCACAGTTATGAAAACTTAGGACACTAAAGAGGCCTTTCTACTAACTCTGAAAAACACCAAAAGAAACATGCCCAGGATCCCTGCTCATCTGCGTGAACATGCCTTAGGCATGCTGCAAGGAGGCATGAGGACTGCAGATGTGGCCAGGGCAATAAATTGCAACGTCCGTACTGTGAGACGCCTAAGACAGAGCTCAGGGAGACAGGACAGACAGCTGATCATCCTCGCAGTGGCAGACCACATGTAACAACACCTGCACAGGATCGGTACATCCGAACATCACACCTGTGGGACAGGTACAGGGTGGCAACAACTGCCCGAGTTACATGTCTGTGGAACTTGTTCAGTTTGTCTCAGTTGTTGAATTTTGTTATGTTCATACAAATATTTACACATGTTAAGTTTGTTGAAAATTAACGCAGTTGACAGTGAAAGGACGTATATTTTTTTGCTGCGTTTATATATACACACACACATACACTGAGTGTGCAAACCATTATGAAGACCTGCTCTTTCCATGACAGACTGACCAGGTGAATCCAGGTGAAAGCTACGGTATGATCCCTTATTGATGTCACTTGTTAAATCCACTTCAATCAGTGTAGATGAAGGCGGAGACGGGTTAAAGAAGGATTTGTAAGCCTTGGGACAATTGAGACATCGATTGTGTATGTGTGCCATTCAGAGGGTGAATGGGCAAAACAACATTTTTCAGTGCCTTTTTAACGGGGTATGGTAGTAGGTGCTGGGTTCCCCAGTTTGCAGTGGTGGAAAGAGTACCCAATTGTCATACTTGAGTAAAAGTAAAGATACCTTAATAGAAAATTACTAATTTAAAGTAAAAATTACTAATTTAAAGTGAAAGTCACCCATTAAAATGCTACTTGAGTAAAAGTCAAAGTATTTGGTTTTAATTATACTGAATTTATCAATAGTAAATGTATAAATCATTTCAAATTCTCTATATTAAGCAAACCAGACAGTGCCATTTTCTTGTTTTCTTTTTACGGAGCGCATGGGCACACTCCAACACTCAGACATAATTTACAAATGAAGCATTTGTGTTTAGTGAGTCCACCAGATCAGATAAGGATGACTAGGGATGTTCTCTTGAGAAGTGTGTGAATTGGACCATTTTCCTGTCCTTGATAGCCATTCAAAATCGAACGAGTACTTTTGGGTGCAGGGGAAATGTTCTTGTGTCAAGAACTGGTTTGTTTCCACCAACCAGCCAACTCTACACAAGCGTGGGAAGCATTGTAGTCAAAAATGGGCCAGCATCCCTGTGGAACGCTTTCGACACCTTGCCCATGACCCAATGAATTGAGGTTGTTCTGATCACTGTGATCTGCAGAACACAGATCACAGTGAATAACATTGTATTGACAGGGAGAACCTGATCTTAGATCAGCACTCATACTTTGAAACCTTTCATAAATACAGGCCCTGGTTTCTGGGATAAATCTTGAATCAACAGGACCACGAACAGCTTCTACCCCCAAACCATAAGATTCTTAAATAGTTATTCCGGGTAGCTATTTGGTTATCTGCATTGACCCTTTTTGCACTAACTATTTTGACTTACATTTACATTTACATTTAAGTCATTTAGCAGACGCTCTTATCCAGAGCGACTTACAAATTGGTGCATTCACCTTATGACATCCAGTGGAACAGCCACTTTACAATAGTGCATCTAAATCTTTTTAGGGGGGGGGGGGTGAGAAGGATTACTTACCCTATCCTAGGTATTCCTTGAAGAGGTGGGGTTTCAGGTGTCTCCGGAAGGTGGTGATTGACTCCGCTGTCCTGGCGTCGTGAGGGAGTTTGTTCCACCATTGGGGGCCAGAGCAGCGAACAGTTTTGACTGGGCTGAGCGGGAACTGTACTTCCTCAGTGGTAGGGAGGCGAGCAGGCCAGAGGTGGATGAACGCAGTGCCCTTGTTTGGGTGTAGGGCCTGATCAGAGCCTGGAGGTACTGAGGTGCCGTTCCCCTCACAGCTCCGTAGGCAAGCACCATGGTCTTGTAGCGGATGCGAGCTTCAACTGGAAGCCAGTGGAGAGAGCGGAGGAGCGGGGTGACGTGAGAGAACTTGGGAAGGTTGAACACCAGACGGGCTGCGGCGTTCTGGATGAGTTGTAGGGGTTTAATGGCACAGGCAGGGAGCCCAGCCAACAGCGAGTTGCAGTAATCAAGATGGGAGATGACAAGTGCCTGGATTAGGACCTGCGCCGCTTCCTGTGTGAGGCAGGGTCGTACTCTGCGGATGTTGTAGAGCATGAACCTACAGGATGATGAAAATTACAGGCCTCTCATCTTTTTAAGTGGGAGAACTTGCACAATTGGTGGCTGACTAAATACTTTTTTGCCCCACTGTATGTACTGTACATATCTACTTCAATTACCTCGTAGCCCTGCACATAGACCCAGTACTGGTACCCCGTGTATATAGCCAAGTTATCGTTACTCATGATGTATTTATTCCTCATTATTATTATTATTATTATTAATATCAAAAAACGTCTCTGCATTGTTGGGAAGGGCCCATAAGTAAGCATTTCAATGTTAGTCCACACCTCTTTTTAACGAAGCATGTCGCAAAGAACAGATTTGTTTTGAAAGTCAAACACCCTGTAACCGTTTCAACATTGTCTTTTCTCTCCTCGTGTGAAGGAAGTTGTTTGCATGCTTGAAAGACGTGGTTGAAAGATTGTTCTGATTTCATAGATGGCTAATGGTCTCTACGATTTCATTCTATTTACTCTACTGTGCTCTACTGTGATTTCATGGGTAATGGTTCTCTGTTGAATTTTCTCTTATGTTCTACTGTTATTTCAAGTCTGCCTCTAGGCCAGATTTGTATGAATGTCAGACATTCTGATCAGAATCTTAAAAGGAAATGAGCCCAGCATGCAATGGGATGATGTATCATTAGTGTTTGTGTGCATGCGTGCATGTGTGTGCATGCATGCGTGTGCTCCCTTGTGCATGTGTGTGCTCCCTTGTGCATGCGTGTGCTCCCTTGTGCATGTGCGTGCTCCCTTGTGCATGTGCGTGCTCCCTTGTGCATGTGTGTGCTTTCCTGAGTGTGTGTATCTATGTGTACGTCTGTGTGTGTGTTAACAAGAGTGTGTTTACAGCCGTACGTAGCCTAAGTGTGCATAGCTGACTGCCAAAGGTGCAACAGTCCGGATGGCCTAAAATAATGCGAAGATGCCGGGGAGAGATTGTCATCGTTCTGACATTTGATCACAGCACTATAACGTGATTACATTCATGTGAGCGGACCATCTATATCATTATTGAGTTATCGGCTCAATGAGTCTCTTGTTGTCATCCTACCTTATTAGCTTTTAAATGCCCGTCTGCACATTCTTGAGCCAGTCCATGCCCCTACGACATCCAGATAAGATAGACCTATGATAATACATATAATGGAAGACTGTGCTGTCTGCCGTGGCTCTTTCTTACATACTGTAAGTCCTCCTTTGAGATGTAATATTTCAACCTGACTTTGTAGAGTTATTAGAGACCAAATCGATCCAATTTGTGTGGCTCACCATGAGACAGAATGACGCTGCCTTTGCCTCTGCCCTTGCTGTGAACTCTTCCTTTATAAGCCTGGATATTGACCAGAAATACATAAGTTAGTTAGTGAGTTTCCATATGGCACCCCATTCAACCCGGGCCCTTAGGGCTCGGGGTCAAAAGTAATGCACTATGTAGGGCATAGGGTGCCATTTGAGATACACAGGGTTGGGCCAACCTTCAGTGAGTGGTTGCAAATCCCAAGCATAGTTCTGATTAATTTCACTTGCTCCCCAGTGATGCACACGTAAATTCATATATTTGAATGCAGCTAGTATAAGTATATCAAGTGAAATGAGCGTTGTAGGCTGCTCAATTATCTTGGTGACAGAGGTTGATGGGAGAGACAATCAATCTCTCTACATTGTACTGTTTCGTGTGTGCTTGTTGTAAGCCTCTTGGGAAAATTAAAAACACATTATAGTTCCCTGGGAGTAGAATCCTAACTTTTGAAAAGCACACAACGTTTTTGCAAAGCTGAACATAAGCAACGCTTGCTTTCATGTGTAAACATTTGTATGAACATAACAGTTCCACAGACATGTGACTACCAGAAATTGAATAATGTGTCCCTGAACAAAGGGGGGGAATCAAAATCAAAAGTAACAGCCAGTATTTGGTGTGGCCACCAGCTGCATTAAGTACTGAAGTGCATCTCCTCCTCATGGACTGCACCAGATTTGCCAGTTCTTGCTGTCAGATGTTACCCCACTCTTCCACCAAGGCACCTGCAAGTTCCCAGACCTTTCTGGGGGGGAATGGCTCTAGCCCTCACCCTCCGATTCAACAGGTCCCAGACGTGTTCAATGGGATTGAGATCCGGGCTCTTCACTGGCCATGGCAGAACACTGACATTACTGTCTTGCAGGAAATCACGTACAGAACGAGCAGTATGACTGGTGGCATTGTCATGCTGGAGGGTCATGTCAGGATGAGCCTGCAGGAAGGGTACCACATGAGGGAGAAGGATGTCTTCCCTGTAGTGCATAGCGTGAGATTGCCTGCAATGACAACAAGCTCAGTCCGATGATGCTGTGACACACCACCCCAGACCATGACAGAGCCTCCACCTCCCAATCGATCCCGCTCCAGAGTACAGGCCTTGGTGTAACGCTCATTCTTTCGAAGATAAACGCAAATCCGACCATCACCCCTGGTGAGACAAAACTGCGACTCGTCAGTGAAGAGCTCTTTTTACCAGTCTCGTCTGGTCCTGCGACAGTGGGTTTGTGCCCATAGGCGACGTTGTTGCCGGTGATGTCTGGTGAGGACCTGCCTTGCAACAGGCCTACAAGCCCTAAGTCCACCCTCTCTCAGTTCTGTCTCTCTGTAGTGCTGTCTTAGGCATCTCACAGTATAGACATGGCAATTTATTGCCCTGGCCACATCTGCAGTCCTCATGCCTCCTTGCAGCATGCCTAAGGCACGTTCACACAGATGAGCAGGGACCCTGGACATCTTTCTTTTGGTGTTTTTCAGATTCAGTAGAAAGAAGTCTTTAGTGTCCTAGGTTTTCATAACTGTGACCTTAATTGCCTACCGTCTGTAAAATGTTAGTGTCTTAATGACCATTCCACAGGTGCATGTTCATTAATTGTTTATGGTTCATTGAACAAGCATGGGAAACAGTGTTTAAATCTTTTACAATGAAGATCTGTGAAGTTATTTAGATTTTTACAAATTATCTTTGAAAGACAGGGTCCTGAAAAAGGGACGTTTCTTTTTTTGCTGCGTTTATTTTGTTAAAACATTACCTACTTGGCTGCATTGAGGTCATAAACACAGAGGAAGAAAAACATGGAAACATTTAATTTCACAATAAAGGATGATCTATTTAAATTTCAAGTTATGTTCATTGACTTGAATTTGAAATTGTCTGCTTTAGTTTTTGAAATCACAAGATACATGTTTTGACCCCTGGGTCACAGAGAATTAATGTAGTAGTTTAAGCATACTTTATCTCATGATGTTTTCATCAATGTCTCGAATGGCTTGAATGAGTGAAAGATATTTAACAATCTTTTCCCGCCATTTTAACAATTTATTTTGAATGTAGATGTTGGTTTTGGATGTAGATGTTTTTGTATTGGAAACAACGTTGATGTTCAGCTTAATCATGACATTATACTTTCAGTAACAGAGTTCATTATCATGACTTTCCATTGGGTCCCATCATTCAAAACAGCCACCCATTTCATGTCTGTAAAGGTGCTCAGTCGGGTTCAACCGGTCTCTCAGTCTCACAGTTAAAATGATTATTGAACACCTATTTAACCAACTTATTGCTAAATAGGCAACTTTAAAACATGTATTTTTCTGGAGATAGAATAGAAAAACTGAAGCCTATTGCATTTTTTTATTAGCCTATTTGATTTGACTTTGCTTGGCTCACAAAACCCATGACTCGTAAACAGAGTCCTTTTGGAAATATCAAAACAATAACAAAAGAGGTGTGGCGGAAGCTTAATGTTGCTGTGTTCTTGAATTAAAGCACTGTGTGCTGGCCATGGGGACTAATTCCCCCGTGTTGCATGGGAAAGGGTATATTTAGCCAAGTGGTCTCTGGCCTTGTTCAGTAAACATAAAAATAAAAGTCCTTGGCAGCAGAACAATTGTGGGAATTCGCGGTTCTTGAAGTCAGAGGTCTTTCCTTGGTTCAAGTGTTTAGGACACCGAATAAAAGGTTGTGTCCCAAATGGCCCCCTATTGTCTATATAGTCCCCCTATGGGCCATGGTCAAAGGGTTAGGGTGCCAATTAGGGCCGGGAAGTTCTCAAAGGCTACTGGTTGAAATGCCCCATTTAGAACTGCTATAACTGTCTTTGTGTGTGACAACCACTGCTCTAGGCTAGGGCAATATTCAGCCCAAACGTTATGGTTAGAAACAAGATTTATGCTTGGCTTGGTCAAATGTGCAGTACTGAGACCCTCACTTGACACTGGAATGTTTCTCATAGGCTACTAACATCTGGAGGAGAAATTAGAGTGTACTGTAGTAATCCCCCAGGGTGTCTCTCTCTCTCTCCCTCTCTCTCTTTTGTGCTCTCACGCTCTCTCTCATTTTCCCTCTCTCCCTTCCTCTCTCTTGTGCTCAGTCCCTCTTCCCATTTTAACCTCTCCCTCTCAAACTCTGCCACTCCCTCTCTCCTTCCCCTCTTGCATGGGTCAAACACAGGGTTGGTTTGCTTCCTCGGTCAAGTGGAACCCCACAGTGATGCTGCATGTGAACGTCAATGGCAAACAACCCACCACTTGCTGTGATCAAGTCTATGATTTCGCTCAAATCTCAGTTGAGGACGACCCTTAACTGGGCTGCTGTTTGTCTGATCGGCCATGACCTAGAACATTCCTCTTCCATTTTGATATCTCTTTCACGGACAATGGTTTCAAACATTGAAGCTCTTGGGAATGACGGGGGCCTGCTCTGAGCACTTAGTTCTGTGAGGAGTTCCAGTGATCAGTGAGTTGAAAATGTGGGTGGCTGTTTCTTTAGGACATTGAGTTGAGGACAGGAAGTTCGTGAGGACACGAATAATAATATATATATTTTTTTACATTTGTAAAGCGTTTATTATTTTAAAAGAATAATCTCAAAATGCATAAAATGAAAGATGAACAAGAAAATGTGTTTAATATACAGCCAAATGTATTAGCACCCTTGCACGTTTCTTAAATAATTCCCTATTTCTCCTTAAATACATTGATATTGGACAAAAAGGGTTCTCCAAATCTTGTTGGATTTTCAACATTGCAGAACCAATTGTTATTAGCGAAATTTAAAAACAAAATTATTGGCAAAAGTACTTAGATTGTACTAAGGTCAAGATTGCTGCAGACCAATGCTTCTTCAAATCAAATCGTATTCGTCACATACACATGGTTAGCAGATGTTCATGCGAGTGTAGCAAAATGCTTGTGCTTCTAGTTCCAACTATGCAGTAATATCTAACAAGTAATCTAACAAATTCACAACTGAGGCAAAATTATGAGTGAGCCCACTCCCTTGGCTCAGAAGCAACCCCACACATGAATGGTCTCGGGATGCTTTACTGTTGGCATGACACAGGACTGATGGTTGCGCTCACCTTGTCTTCTCTGGACAAGCTTTTTTCCAGATGCCCCAAACAATCGGAAAGAGGATTCAGAGAAAATGACTTTACCCCAGTCCTCAGCAGTTCCAATCCCTGTACCTTTTGCAGAATATCAGTCTTTCCCTGATGTTTGTCCTGGAGAGAAATGGCTTCGTTGCTGCCCTTCTTGACACCAGGCCATCCTCCAAAAGTCTTTGCCTCACTGTGCGTGCAGATGAACTCACACCTGCCTGCTGCCATTTCTGAGCAAGCTCTGCACTGGTGGTGCCCCGATCCCTCAGCTGAATCAACTGTCCTGGAGCTTGCTGGACTTTCTTGGGCTCCCTGAAGCCTTCTTCACAACAATTGAACCGCTCTCCTTGAAGTTCTTTATGATCCAGTAAATGGTTGATTTAGGTGCAATCTTACTGGCAGCAATATCCTTTCCTGTGAAGCCCTTTTTGTGCAAAGCATTGATGA